>NC_048300.1:89921176-89986581 GCF_013100865.1 Trachemys scripta elegans | reverse complement strand
GATCCCTGCTAGCCAAACGCGAAAAACTAACTGCAGGGAAGGATTTATTTTCCGCCACAGGCAAACAGCCCAGTAGGAACGGCCACCTCTGTCCCCTTAATTAAGTTCCCGTATTTCAACCAGGTTACCAGGAGTGATATCACTCTCCTGAGGATTACACAACAAGATAAAGAACGGATGTTGCTTGAATGCCAGCAAACACCGGGACCATACGCTGCCAGGCTTTGTCAGGCAATGATACCAGATTACTTGCTGCAAGCATGGCGTGGTCAAGTGTCCTACCATGGAGGAGGGAATAAGGATGCACTACCCAGAAACCTTCTGGCAAGGCTTTCGGAGTACCTCCAGGAGAGCTTCATGGAGATGTCCCTGGAGGATTTCCGCTCCATCCCCATACACGTTAACAGACTTTTCCAGTAGCTACAGACTTTTCCAGTAGCTGAACTGACCGCGAATGCAAAGTCAGGCAAAGTAATCATTAAAAACTGTTTGCTTTTAAAACAAGTTTTATATTTTAAAAGGTAAACTCACCTGAGGTCCCTTCCATGGGGTCAGAGTCTTGGGTACTGGCTTGGGAGGCTTGGGAGGGTACTTCAGTCAGGGTGATAAAAAGATCCTGGCTGTTGGGGAGAATGGAGTGCTGTGTGCTCTCTGCAAGCTCATCCTCCTCCTCCTCCTCCTCCTCCTCCTCTACCCCCTCGGCAGAATCCTCAGGCGTCGAGACTATCCCCGACCCAGAATCCACGAACAAAGGTGGGGTAGTGGTGGCAGCCCCCCCTAGAATTGCATGCAGCTCGGCGTAGTAGCGGCATGTCCGTGGCTCTGACCTGGAGCGACCGTTTGCCTCCTTTGTTTTTTGATAGGCTTGTCTGAGCTCCTTGACCTTCACGCGGCACTGCTCAGAGTCCCTATTGTGGCCTCTCTCCATCATGCCCTTGGAAATTTTTTCAAAAGTTTTTGCATTTCGTCTTTTAGAACGAAGTTCTGCAAGCACTGAATCCTCTCCCCATACAGCGATCAGATCCAGTACCTCCCTCACGGTCCATGCTGGTGCTCTTTTTCGATTATCAGCCTGCATGGTTACCTGTGCTGATGAGGTATCTGTGGTCACCTGTGCTCTCCACGCTGGGCAAACAGGAAATGAAGTTCAAATGTTCGCGGGGCTTTTCCTGTCTACCTGGCCAGTGCATCCGAGTTCGGATTGCTGTCCAGAGCGGTCACAATGATGCACTGTGGGATAGCTCCCGGAGGCCAATACCATCGAATTGCGGCCACACTAACCCTAATTCGAATTGCTAAAATCGATTTTGGCGCTACTCCGCTCGTTGG
The DNA here is from genome assembly GCF_013100865.1 of Trachemys scripta elegans. Taxonomy (NCBI): domain Eukaryota; kingdom Metazoa; phylum Chordata; order Testudines; family Emydidae; genus Trachemys; species Trachemys scripta. Next base: position 89,985,252 of record NC_048300.1, on the reverse strand, counting down.
GGTGGAGTACAGAAATCGATTTAAAGGGCCCTTTACATCGAATTAAATGGCGTCGTTGTGTGGACGGTTACAGGGTTAATTCGAATTAAAGCTGATAAATCCGAATTAAAGTCGTAGTGTAGACCAGGCCTCAGTCTCAGTTCATATGTCCAGGGCTCTAGCCCTCTCACTAGATCAGCAAAACTTCATTTACACAGACACCTCTCTGCCTGTTATTTTTGGGCATGCCAGTGCCTCCATACCTCTCCAAGGCTACCTTCTTGAAGTGACATCTTTTATCCTTCAAGGAAACAATTCTTCTCCCTGTGACAATTCAGGCACTTCTGCTTTGGTAGTGTCACCCACTTCATGTTGCTTTGGGACTGACATTGTAGCTTCCACCCAACCTGATTTCTGCCACTATGAATTTCAGCCTGCCAGGCTGAAGAGTTCACCTTGGATCCTTTTTAGCCCAGAAGTCTGGTTCTGCTCAGAACAGGGACATATAGTCATTGGCCCAGTGGATTGCCTAGAAGCTAGTCCACTGGACCAACATGTATTATCCAGATGCAATGACTAAAGGCAATAATCTTTCAGAACAGAAAGGGTGACAGGCCCTGTTTTGGGGCACAGTCCTGGGTCTTTTCAGCATGCATCTACAGGGGAGGGACTACACCACTATGAATTTACTCGGACATTTTCAGGAGATTAGAAGGAAATTGAATTTCAATGACACTCTTTCAGGAGATTTTCCAGATCTAGAGATTCTCCCTTCTATAGGTTTGGGTCAGTGTCTCACTACTCATAGTTATCATCCCAGAACTCTGTATAGCCTCTATCAGCTGGTGCTTATATACCAGACTTAACTAGCACCTCTTTTGCCTTCTTGCTTTTCGGTAAGTGGAGCCAGATGCTGTGAGTTCTTCTTGTCTCCATAGCAATATGACATAAGGAATTACTGGGAATACTTTCCCATTCTTTAGTTTACATCTTAACACCAGTGTAGACATAGTCATGAATAGTTATAGAAAGTACTTCAGAAGTATTGTATTATATTGTCATGTTCTCTGTGTGAAAGTCTGATAGAAGTCAATAGGAATTGTGTATGCTGCTCAGTGGCATAATCAGGCAATACATTATGAAAACTCTGCAAACAGGGTACATTCTGTAAAAAGAGAACATCTAATATAACACACTTCAAGTAAATTATAGTAGTAACAAGAATATCCATATCATAGTAAGCATTTTAAAAACAACAGTTTCGGAACAGATAAAAATCCTCACACCTGAGGGCCTAAGCCAACCTCTAACTGATGGGGGACAGGATGAAAATGTCCTTAGGGCATCTTATCCTATAACTGCAGGATACTATTCTGATTTGGCATGGCAATTCCCAAATTCTTATAGTTCTAGTACAGTACTTCGTTGATGCCTAGATTGAGGGTGGGATTGTTGACTTCAGTGAGAACAGAGGTAGGCCAGTGCTGGGCAGTTTTGAAAATTTCACTCTGAACTTTGGTTCTAAGATAGTCAACCAAAAATGTCTTTGAAAGCATTCCTTTGATACAATACATCTTACATTAAGTGTGATAGAAACATCAATGAGTTAACTGGCCATCCTGAGCTTGTCATGCCAAATGAAAGATACTCAGACATGTTTTGAAAGATTATTTGAGAATGTTTACAAAAGGGACTGAATGTTGTGAACCGGATGATGACTAGAAATAACATTTTGCAAGGTGCTGTTTCATATCTGAAAAAATCAATTAAAAATAAACAAGGGATTCCATAGTTTTGAAATTGCTGTAGTACTTACATGAGAGTCTGGCTTTCAAACAATAAAAAAAAAATCTTTTGATCTAGATTATAGTCCTGGTTCTCTGAGGTGTCAGGAAACATTTGTAAGTCTGAAAGATGAGGTGTGCAGAGATTCTATAGCTGCTGATGTTTAGACAAGGCTCAAAGGTCTCATCACAAGAAAGTCTGTCCAACGATCTGACTTGCATATGCTCCCTTTTTGAGAAACTAGATTCTGTATAAATTGAGGGGCGGGGGGACTCCACAATTGCTTCCGACACAAAGAATCCCTTTCAGAGGGGTGGTTTTAGACTCTCAAGCGGGCAGAGCTTTCCTTGCAGAGGAGGATTCAGTGTACCTGACTGAATTTTAAAGAGATTAAGAGAAATGTCACCAGCCAGTAATGTTTGTCCTCAGCCTGATGGGCCTCATAGCCACAGTTGTAATCCCCGGGCTTGATTCCTTTGGCTAGCAAGACATTATCAACACATTCTTGAAATTCGCTCTCCTAAATCCCAGCCTTAATTAGTCATGAGCTAAAATACACCTTAAACTTGTCACTGGAACCAGACTGAATATTATAATGGTTCTAACTGTAGTACCTGTCCTCTCCAATACATGACAATTGTGCAGTGTAATAGGAAGTGTAGACGTTTTTCAGGCAAGCTAATATAAAATGTTTAAATATTCACGCTTGGGAGCTACTCAAGAATTTGGAATGTGAGAATAAGGCCAGGAAATGGCTTAGTGGGCAGGCTGCAGGTGAGGTGGTCAAAAGGTATGTGATAAATGCAATGCATCACCTGGCTCTGATTTCTCATATGGATATCACCATGTATACATTGTATGTATGCATGCACCTGTAGAGAGTCAGCTAGTACAGTAACGATGCAAGGTAAACCAAGTGTTCAACATTTTATCAACTACTACTATAAATAGTAATAAATGAAATAGTTATTTACTGAAGCTTAAAATGGATTAAGCAGGAAGTCTTATGTGCTGAAATGAATGAAACATCCTATAATTTGCTTTGATGTACCTCTCTAGCCACTACTGCATTGCAACTCTCATGTTCAAGTTGTGAATACTAGGGAGAACATAATACAGTCAAGTAAACCAAAACAATCTTCCTTTTATACATTTCCTAAGTTAAGTTCCTATTAATAGTTGCCAGACGAGCAGCCGCATCTCCCATTGAAGTAATTTGATGTAAAGATACCCAGTATCTCAAGAATTTGGACCAAGAAAAATAGGAAAAATAATCAATATTATTGTCATTCTTTTTAACATCTTTAGTGTCTATGATGCCAGTGTTTTTTTCCCCCATTGCCTATTTTGAATGTCTTATGTAGACATTGTAGCCTTTCATGTCTGCAGAACAGACAAAATGGCTTCTATGCCAATTATTTCAAATGCATGTATAGTAACAATGTTTTTTGGGTTTGGGTTTTGTTTTGTTTTTAACACAGAACAGCAGTTTATAGGTAGAATAATACATGTGAATTTGTGTTCTTATAAGATACAAACCAAACTTCTTAGCTTCAATGGGCCAGATCTTCAGCACATATAAATGGGCACAGTTCCACTGAATTCAATAGAGCTACATTGGTATAAGTGAGAAGAGAATTAGGCTCATGATGTGTGCAATGCAAAAATGAATAAATGTTGCTCTATCCAAAATGTTTGTTTAACCTAATACAGCTTATTATGTTTCCTTATTTTTAGCCCTAGTTTCCCTAAATTAATACTATTTCCATTAAGAAAAAAAGGTTTCACATTAGGAGGCACAAACACACATGTCCCTCTCCCACAAATAATAACCCTGGGTTTGACACAATCTATGTCAGTGATCTTGTGGGCACCTTTAGTTCTCAAACATGTGCTAGAATCTTTTGCACTAGTTATGAACATCTGGATCCCAAAGAAACCTTCCACACATGCCTGAGCAAAAACATGGTCCCCTCTTCGGACAGATGATGGAGGAGGAGAGCAAGGCCTGAAACTTCACAGCTGAATATGAGCGGCTCAGGATTAGCATGTGGGGTGATCACAGTAGTCACAGTAATATTCCGCTGCCTTTTTTAAAAGGTGTTTTAGGTAGCTGCCCATTTAGACAGTGTCTAATGCTGCCCCAGTCTCTTCAAATATACCACAATTTTTAAACAATGAAAAGTTGAATAAGTACTTTTCTTCCATGAGGATCATGTTTTAGGGACAGAATTGAAGGCTCTTTGAAAAGCAATGTGGTAAATGTTATATTCTGAATCATTTGAATATAGATAAGGAACTACATAGTGTCAAGTATCAGAGGGGTAGCCGTGTTAGTCTGAATCTGTAAAAAGCAACAGAGGGTCCTGTGGCACCTTTAAGACTAACAGAAGTATTGGGAGCATAAGCTTTTGTGGGTAAGAACCTCACTTCTTATCCTAAGATAGCAAACAGAGGGATATAAAAGTACAGACTATTTGCCAGATTCTGGCCCCAAAACATGGCAGCATGGGTAGGAAACCTTTCCCCCATTCCATTGTGTGCCTGTGCATGGACATGCCGCACTCTAGTGCTTGTGCGGCTTGAGTAGTAAACATTATTAGGGGGCTTATTCCTTCACCCTCTCATTTCCCTGGTCCTTCTCGCATGAACAGAGAGCAACAATACCCGAAGTCCAAAGGCGCAAACAATTCAATGTTTATTGGGTTGAACTTCCAGCAAGCATGATTCCAGTTTCCTTCCTCAGTGTCCCCCTTCCGAGCTCTTACACCATAGAGCCATCCCTGTTCCCATTCCCTGTTCCCATCCCCCCCTTAGCAAAACATGATTCCAAATTCCCCACCCCCATTCCCTGTTCCCATTCTCCCCTTACTTCCTGATTGATTGCAGACTATATAGTAAAACTTGAGTTCTGCTTAGCTATACCTTAACCAATCATTTTACTGAAATTTAACTAACCAATCCTAATATACTGTAACATGGTTATTTAACCAATTATATTCCACCACCTTAATTGGTTTACACCTAAGAAAATTAATTATACAGCAGACAGAAACAATTACAGAACCAGACAGAGACCATGCAAATAAACATACAAAACAATACAGAAGCCAGGATTTCACAACCCAGCTATTGATAAGTGAGTTCTTGCCAGACAGGATGCTATCAAACTAAGTTTCCTTTTACATGTTCTAGGCTCTTCCCTTTCTCTGGAGGTGATAGGAATATCAGGACAGGATTGTATTCCTAACAGCCCAGTAGCACCTTATTTCCATGTGACTAGTTTGGAATGTGAGGATGTGACCGTTCACTTCTCAGCTTATGGTTGCCTCTGCTGCTTAGCCAAAGGCCTTACTTAGCCTAAGAACAGAGCCTCAGACTGTCACAGTACGAGAAGGCCCTTACACAGACAGACAGTGATTTTAATTCTTTCTTTTATACTTCTATAACTAGCTAAGTGACAAGAATACACCTAAATTCTTAAAGTATAGGCCTTTACAGACAGGCCTGAATATCTATATCCTAACAAACATGAAGCAGTAAACATGCTTTGAGCAGGGGGTTGGACTAGATGACCTCCTGAGGTCCCTTCCAACCCTGATATTCTATGATTCTATGAAGGAATGATCTCATGGCCAGAAGTGAAACACAGCCCAAAGGCGATGAGGGTGGACACATTCATGGTGGTTGTAGTCTTACATTTCTAAAAGAATACATCCTCTCTGTTCCAATTTGTCCCTTTTTCTCAGACCCTTCGGCAGGGCAGTTTCTTACACCAACTTCTGTTATCAGGTGCCTTGGATCAATACTTGTTCCTCTAGAGCCATATCATTATTTGTTTCATACAATTTTTTCTGTCCTCTGTAACTTGTCCCACAAAGATATTTTGTACGCATGTACTTCCTGAGGAAGATATTATGGTCCTCTATGAAATGTCTGTTATACGTTTCCAAAATCCATTCAAGCGCTCCTATTAAGATAATTTTAGTTCCTGTCTTTCCTGTACTATTTTTCAATTTAAGTTCTTTTGAAGATGCATACACAGTATCTCCTAGCACAACTTCTTATTTCTAAATAAGCATCCTCCACCCCAAAGGTCTTCTGCTCTTTGCTCAAGCCTAGCAGCTATGCTTGTGCGTGTTAATTGTCCAAACTGGAGGCATTAATTTGAATCCAGTTCATTGTCACTTATAAAGAGATAAGGCTGATACATTCTTAGAATTCCCTCTTATCCTTGTTCTACTCTATAACAGATATGAATTATTGACTGGTTTATACTGATTAGTAAATGGGAAAAGGCTTAATGGAGACGCATTCTATCTGGAAACACTTTCTGGAATTGTACTGTAAATAGTTGACAGCTGGACTGATATCTTCCCCTTTACTTTTCTTATTCTTGTACAATTGTAGTGTTAATCATGCCTATTGAATTCACCTGTAGGTACATTTATTATATGTCATCTTGTACATTATGTCTACATGTTAGTGCTTTATATTGAATAGGCTTTGGTTGCATGCTGTGTTTACTCATGATTCTGCTTTACTATAGTTAATTACAATTTATGCATCTTTATACATTATTCAAAAGTGCAGTAGCATTTTCATTGTAATAGAACAGGGTGCTAGAGAAATAGGAAGAGCTAGAAAACTGATGTCGGTGACTGGGTAGTTACTAGCATAGGAACACACATTTCAAAGGAAAGTCAGCTTGTCTTTAATGTAGAGAAGAGAAGAGAAGCGAAGCTATGAGTTATTGGGATAGGATAGTATTTCTAATTTGATTAAACAGGTCTGAACAATCCTTGGCCTTTCAGAGGTCAGAGAAAGACCCCCTTTTCCTCCATGGACCTGTTACTAATTTCCACTGTAAAATCTAAAAGTGTTATTTCACCCACTCTCATCCCTTCTCCCCTTTCCTTCCCCCAGCCTCTTTCTCCAACCCAATTAGCAGATTAGCCAGCAGGCTAGGATGCCTGAAGAAGTAGAAATTAAATTGACTTTCATCACATGCCAAGCTAAATGTAGAGTTATCCAAGAGCACAACCAGACCCCCAGAGGGTTTCTCCTTCCTTAAGGACCCCCAAGGGTGGATAAAAAAATCAAAGGTGCCATCAAAGACTCCTTCAAAGTTATGATGCTATCCTCCATAAAAATATCTCACAATGGATTATAGATGAGGCTATGATTTTATAATTAGATGACAAGCTGAGAGGCTATCAACAGAGTGAGAAAGAACACAGTCCGTATTAAAACATAGCTTACCCTGGGTAGGAATTAGAATATGAGTATAGTACATGAGTGAGTGGTAGAGGTGAGCGGTAGAAACAACAGGCAAAATTTAATACAACACTTATCTTCATTAGGAAAAAAAGGGTGGTTTTTTTTACCACGTGGTAACTAACACATGGTAACATCCTAGTGTGGACGAGGCAGTTGTAGTTTTGTGTTAGCCAACTGAGGTAAACACTAGTATTTTAAATGGTAAAAATGTGTTAAAACTACAACTGACTTGCCCACATTAGAATTTTACTATGTATTAGTACCAGGCACAGTTACACATGCTAAAACCCCTCTTTTCCCCCGTAGGGTGGATGCACCATTAGAGGTGTGGGAAAATGTAACTAGCTGCATAATTAAAACAAGGGTCACATTAGGGGAGATATAGGAAAGAGGTCAACAGGAATTTAGTCAGATTTCAGGAGGGCTTGGTACCCGTTTATTGTAAATAGAGTAAAATATGACTACCTGACACATGATCAAATGTGCACCAGGTACATATATAATGTGCAAGTAACTAATGGTTCTTAGAAGTATACCTTTCAAGCCAGAATTGCTGAACTGCTTAATGGTATAGAGCTTTTTAGACAAGGGATTTTGGTACTTATAGCAGGTGTGTCTTAGAACCAGCTGTGTTCATCCTCCATTTGAGGCAGCCAGTGTAATGAAAGAAAGAGATTACAAAAAAAACATAAAAGAACAGAGCAACCTTTAAAAGGAGCATATATTCCAATCCAGACAGAGAAAGAGCACCTGTCTGTGTGTACATAGGATATTTTGAGAAGCAGCCTGGAAGGCTGGCTATGGTGACAGGAGATTTAGTAAGCAGTAGGGCAACTAGAAATACACAGCACAGGACTTCTGGACTCTAGCACAAATTTAGGATCTGGCTGTACATTGTTGGTATTTCCAATGTTTTCTCAATAACAGACTTTTTTAAAAGGTTATTTCTAGTTTTTCCTGATACCAAGATATCCTCCCAAATGTAAAACAATGCAATATTGCTTCTTTGTATGTGTTAGACAGATTGAAAATAACAGCTTTGAGAGACAACAACAATGAGAGACATCACATTGTTAGCTCTAGATGTTAATGATACGGTTGATCAGTTTAACAGAAATATCCAACTAATGAGCTTTATCAACATGGTTGGATTCATTTTAAAGGGCATTCCATAGGAATAAAGTTCCAGGTACTAAAGTAGCAAATAATTGAATATTCTGCCAGACATTTGGAACTTTCTGGACTTCATTATAGAAGTCAAGGGGGAGATAGAGAATAAGATATAGGGGTTCAGAAGATCTCTGAAGAGTGGGACAAGATGGTCTAGAATGACAAAGATTTCAAGAGAGGAATTCAAACTCTGGGATATAATAAGAGATGGGATAGGGAAAGGGAAGGTTTTAAAAAAATAATTTTAAGACTTGGATACTTGGTTTACTAGACACTTTGTTTTTGAGCAAATTTAGTTTAAAAATGTCTTGCACATTTTTACTACATTTTCCAAATATACCAGTAGAGCCTGTGAAAAATCTCAAGCTAGCAAAACTTCCTGCACATTTCCAGTGACCCAAGTGATCAGAAATGTAGAAGCTGTAGTTGGATATATATAAAAACCCATGGAATAGTTTGCCTACAGGATGCAATATCATGTTCTCCCAACAGTGGGAAAAAATACACCCAAAGTGTGGGAATTGGCTCATTTTTCAAGCTTTAGGGAAATTGTGAAACATGCCTTTTCTACATAATCTACAGGACTGCATATTAGGTAGGGCTGTACCTCTTGTGCACTACGTAACCTGCTTTGGCAAACAGCGTCATGTATACTGCACAGAAAAAGCCTACCTCATATTTATTTGTGTGTATATGCTATAAAAAATCAACTTTATGTGGGACATTGGAAGTTAATTAGTCCTGAATTATAGAATTCTGTGTTACAAAGAAAACATATGGAAGGAAGAATATGATACAGGATGACCAAGGGTGGTGGTTTATTCTCCGTCACAGACAATTTTAAAATCAAGACTACATGTTTTTCTAAAAAATATGCTCTGGAAATTTGTTTGGGGAAGTTCCATTGTTTATGTTATACAGGAGGTCAGGCTAGTCAGTGGTTGGCAACCTTTCAGAAGTGGTGTACCGAGTCTTCATTTATTCACTCTAATTTAAGGTTTCGCGTGCCAATAATACATTTTCATATTTTTAGAATGTCTCTTTCTATAAGTCTATAATATATAACTAAACTATCGTTGTATGCAAAGTAAATAAGGTTTTAAAAATGTTTAAGAAGCTTCATTTAAAATTAAATTAAAATGCAGAGCCCCCTGGTCTGGTGGCCAGGACCCGGGCAGTGTGAGTGCCAGTGAAAATCAGCTCGCATGCCGCCTTTGGCATGCGTGCCATAGGTTGCCTACCTCTGGGCTAGAAGATCACAATGGTCCCTCCTGACCTTAGAATCTATGAATTCATACTGTACCCAAGCAGAAAAAAGCAGGTTTCTTTCCTTTCCCTACATTTTGCATTACACAATTATTTATCAGAGTTTCCTGGTAAAGATTTATACCTAAAGCATTGCTATGAAATATTCAGTAGTTACTATATTTTAATACTGCCGAATAAGTAGATTGTTTAATGTTTTTCTGGCAATTACAGTATGTAGCACTGTTCCCAGAAAAAAAGGTTAAACAATGGTATGAAGAGTACAGACTGCAAATATTAAAATGTATATATTTTCTGGGCATGTAAGACTTGAGAGGCCCTGTACTGTTTGTAAGCAATGCAGCAGGCTGAAAAGACCCATTGTGGAAAATAAAAAAATGGGGTGGGAAACTCCACAGCTCTGCTACTTTGCAGCAGAAAGTTGTTTATCTGTTTGAGGGATCTGTGCTCTTGCAGATAACCTTCTCACTGTTCATAATCTGCAACTCTCTGTAGTGGTTCCAGTCCTTCCTACCCCAGTAGGACTACATTGGTGGTAGGATGAGGATGTGCTATTTTAGAATATACATAAGAACCTCCAATTGTTAGCACATAGAAACTGTCCCAACTTCTCTCCCTTGCCAGTCATTGCAGAAGGGCAGTTTCAGTAGGACAGTCTGTCCAATCATTTGTGCCAGAGGCTCCGAGGCTCCATAAGCCTGATGAGGGGTGTTTCCCCAAATATTCCTTTCTAGAAGGGGAAATTTCCTATCCTTGGCTGTGTTTCATAAAAAGCATCAGCCAGAGTATTCATTTTGAGAGCACATTACCCTTTATGATTTTTGTTCTTGGTAGATTGTCTCAGTCATCCAGGGAGGAAGTCATCTCCCATGCTAGGATTTAGAGGATGCACTACTCAATGTATCTGATATGATTCTCAGGAACCCAGGCCTTCTGCTGGTGTACAGACCTCCAGATGGAGACCTTGTCCACTGCCAGGACAAACTTAAAAGTATTCCCAGATTTCTTATCCTCTGCGACCTCAACCTTCACAAGACAATGCAACGATATAATAGTACTTGATCTCCTGTCCATCTCTAGACCAACACATGCAGTCAGACATCCAATGGCTCCTACCTTTAACCAAGAAGTTGAGATTGAGAGGTATGCTGGTAGGGACAGGGGTCTCAGAGGAAGATAGAGCAAAATAGCCAGGCCTGCTAGTATAATGCAGGTATGCACACGCTGCTCCTGAAGCAACTCGTGGCTGTATCCATTTCCCAGAAGTCCGTGAGAAGCTATTGAGTGAGTGATGACACACTCTTTTCACAGATGTTCTCTCCAGCTGACAGGTTGTCACTTCTAAATACTGAGTGTTGCTCTTGGTGTACTTACTTTTAGTAACTTTTAAATGGAAACAAAATGTTCTAGACAGAGAATTTACTGTGGCATGTCACAGCCTCTCTCACTCTTCAGGAGAGTCGATGCAATCAGGATAGCTTCAGCAGCACAGTTTCTCCCTTGGATTCCCAAGCAGGTGCAGCTCCCTCAGGAGCTATCCACTGAAGTACACCAAACCCATACAAAAACCTAGGAAACTGGCAAATACCAGCTAAGTGTAGAGGCAGTGAAGGTTGCAGCAGGCCACTCCATCCCCCCAAAGCAAAAAGACAAAAGAAAATAAGAAAAAAATGAAAGCACAAAACCAAAAATTCTGTTGTTACAAAGGATGCAGTAGGACAACACCTCTATTCTCCTTTGCACTCCTCTGAATGATATATTGTGTTAAGGTTAGCTACGGTTATCAGCAATTTTGGTGTCACATAGTTCCAGGCATGTGCCAATAGATTCAGTCATTAAGTTTTTAATTTGGAGTGTTTTGATTACCATGTTCAATTCCTTGCCTCCTGCCTTTTTGAAACTTGTAATCTACAAGGGAAATGTCAACAATTTTAAAGCTGTTCCTCACTGGTTCTCATATCACTATATTATCTACTGTACAGAGATGGCCACCAGAAAGTGTAATCGTTCAACTTTGTTTAAAGTACTATGGGACCATCAAGTAAATATTACTGATATATTAATAATTCCACAGTGCTCATTACATTTCTGATAACTCTCGCAGGATGTGTCATGGCAACAATAGAGCAGCCATACAAGTTAGTACTTTCTTATTTCTTGTGAAATGCATGGATTTATCTGCTGCACATTACAAAGATTTGTGCGTGGTTGTTCAGCTACAATAACTTCCACTTACTATGATCACTGCTTAATATGATCCTGCATGTCAATCAAACCTGAAGTAATAAATTCATTTGTGTGTGTGTGCAGCCAATTTTTCCTCTTAACTTGATTACTTTCAACTGGGGAAAAACATTTTAAAAAAATTCAGATAATCCAGTTGGAAAAACTGGAAGCATTCTAAAATGAAACAAAGAGCAAATAAGAGATTGCTCTAAATGGGCATTACCAAAATGTAAATAAATAGGCTATTATATAGCTCTGCAAAAACATTTTCTTACCCATCTGGATTGTAGTCCCATTGTGGTAGCAAAATACAGAAAAGAGAAGGCAAAAATAGCAAAGGATTTCAGTGGGAAAAAAATCCAAGGAAAATATTTTTAATCAGCACAAGTTAGCAAAGGACAATGGACTAGCACAGTGCAATATAAGTGTCTTGTTAAAACAATAGTGACAATTCTTCATCACTATGACAGCGGAACAGCAAATCCAAAACTCAAAGCATAGACTTCATGGATGAGGCATCAATGTGGAGAGATGCCTCCTGAAAGCACAGATGGAATTTCTTATGTTGTTTACAAAGAAATGTCACTAATTTACTTGTCCAATAAATTTGTAAGCCATGTTCGAGACAAATTTGTGGCCAAAGAAGGCTGACTGTCATGTTTAGAACAGAAATAATACGTTGCTCATGTGGAGAAATTATGAGGCCTATGATATCACCAAAGACTGCAGTGAGGCCTGTCTCAAGACACAGTCACTCAGGATTCTAGTAGATTTCTACCCCACGAATATCTATACAGATACTGATGATGAAATGGGACTTTGCTATAGCACTGATTCAGATAGCACATTCTGCTTCAGAAATTACATTATTTCTGATTCAAGATTTATTTACATGGGGAAATTTACTAACATAACTATCTGTATAAATATACAACTTATAGTTATACCTGTGTAACTTCTCATATAGACACACTTATTCCAGAATGTATCTGCCCTTTTCTGGTTTAGCTTCTGTCACTTTGGAAGTGGTATAAACTAAACTGAAAAAAAAAGACACTTTTATTCTGGAATAATAGTGTACACATGGGGAATTATAAGGGTATAGTTATAGTGGTAAAATTATATTAAGTTTCCACAGCAGACAAGCCCTAAATCCAATAGGATTCAATTATGCATGAGTTTTAAAGTTATGCATGGGCTTAAATACCAGTTATGCTGCATCAGGGCCTAAAAACAGTATTGCATTGTTTCCACTAAGCAAACAGGACTGGCCTTGGAAAAATACACCTACTTGACAGTTGCCTTGCCAGGATGCTTTTAAAGGGGCAGAAGCAACATCTGGTTGAATATAAGGCCAATTTAATAGCAGGGATGACTACCCCTCACTTCATTGAGAGGGTGTCAGGAATCAGGGCTTGCAGCAGAGCCAGTCTCCAGGCAACTTAAAGAGCACAGTGGGCCTGTAGCAGGCTCCCTGATTGGCTGGAAGAATCAGCAGACCAGCTCTAAAGTCCAGCAGCAGTTCAGTGGCTGCAATACCTCCTGCGCCTGCATGTTCCTAGTCTTGCCTTGTTCCAGCCCTGCTCCTGCCTTGCCTCATTCTAGGTAACCAAGTTCTGACCCTCAACTCTGATTCCCGCCCTCTGACTTTGACTCTGACATCTGACTCAGGTTTTGCCTCTGGGCTCCGACCTCTAGTCCCGACTCCTGCTCCGACAGCTTATGCACGACCACCCAATGTGACAGAGTAAAAGGCTGGGACACACCACAGTGGATGAAAGATACAGTGTTCCCTTTGACATCAACCAAGTTTACCTAATTGCTTCAGTATGAAATGGCTTTTTCTTCCTTCTGTAATCTGCCTTAGAATAAAAATGTAAGGATAGTCATACTAGTGTATTGTCTGGAATCTCCCACTCTTTTCTTAATTATCTGTCAACCAGCTTTCCCCTTATTAATTAATGCTCTGTTCTCAAGCTTTAGGAGCAGCTTTTACCAGGTCACTGTTCACACATTGAAAGAACAGATGCAAAAGGTTTTGTGAGTGACAAGATGAAAATTAGGCACTATCTTAGCATCAGGTTTCAGAAAGATGTTAAGAAACATCTCTGCATTTCATGTTGGAATCTATTCCACAGCTCTAATTATTGTATATACTGTACAAATGCTTCATTTTAAGTCTGCCAATATTGCCATTCCAATTTGTCAATCCAGAAATTCTTTTTAGTAAGTGCTACAAGTGTACTACTCATCATTGTTATTATGTTCCATTAGAACATTTGCCAGTTTTGAGTTCTGTCAGATGTATATGATAGCATTTGATGAATCAGTACTGAAGTGATCCACTAAAAACGACATCCAATTTCTTGGAGTGCTTTCTCCCAGTATTGATAAGTATCTAGGTTTGAAATGCAATACTTCTTCTAAAATACTCAGTCATATTGTACATTACAAACATTCGTAACAAGGTTGGTATTGACTGTTTAATTAATCGCATTTTTACTCTCATACTCTGGCTATTCTCTGACAGACAGTAATCTAATAGCACAATGATATGCTTTGCTACACAATGGTGGCATATTCAGTTGTGTGACCCATTGGTGAGGTTTTCTATGTCAGTGTGTTTCAACCTCAATGAACTTTCATTTGTACTAGAAGCTTCTTCATTTCTTTGATTTGGTACAGTATGTCCAATATCTGCACTTCCGTAATACGGCAGAACATGACATATGAAATATGCGCGTCTCTCGAGCTGGTAATTGATCCAAAAAATGTCCTGTAAAACAAAAAACATGCAAAGCAGAATGTTTCAGCCTGCAAATATAGTCCTGATTTAGGCTTGTGTATGCACATGGAGAGTGCATATATCTTTCTCCCCACATACTCTGACTTGATCTTTGACATTCTGCAGTTGTCCAATGAACTGTTTTGGGTGGTGGGAAGATAACACGAGGTAAGTCAATTATGTAATTGACGTTGTTAGAAATAGAAATGATCTTACATTCCAAATGTAACTGACTCCTTAGAAATATCAAAGCTAGATAATTACTGATAGGATCTGTCTGATGATTGACTCCACCTCCTGGCAAGGACAGTACACAGTCTTCCATAACAGAATGTATCTACTAACACCACCCTGGATCTTGGCCAAAATGGAAGAGAAACAACTAAGCATTTCTGAAAGTTTTAATATATTTCAGGGCAATAATGAATTTGTATCCAAGGCTCCTCTAATCCAGAATGATAGGTCATTCCGTGGGACCTTTCAATCAGGCAGAAGTACCCAATTGCCACTTCTGATTTTGTGCACTTTCACTCAGCATGTACTTCTCTCTCTTGCTTACTTTTCCTCTGAGGTGAGCAAAACAGGCAGTGTTGTTTCAATTCCACTGAGGCAAGTTCTCTCTCCCCCTTTGCCTATAAGGACGGGAAAGAAAAAAAGATCTAAATTATCAGACAAAAAAGGCAGCAAGTGCTACTGAGCAGGGAATGTAGCATCAATGTTCAGCCAGATGCAAGTTATAATGCATAGTGTGTTAATGCCACACAACAAAGAGATCTTCCACAACATCCAAACGAAGAAAAAGGGAGAGTATTTAGAATTCCCTCTTTCTACTGTGTAGTATGTGCTATATCCATATTTTAAGGCCTCAATGAAGCAGCCCACGGTAGCTCTGAAATAATTCAGAGCACAATTTCCTCATTCTACCTCAATCTTGTTGAGTTTCTTAGACCTTGTCTACTCTAAAAAGAGTTTGCTGGTTTAGTTTCTTCTAGCGGAGACTCAGCTTATATTGGCAAAAGAATTCCTATACTAGTATCACTTATACCAGTTCCGCAAATGAAATATGCCAAGATCACACTCCTAACTGACATAATGATGCCTACAAAACTTTTAAGCATAGACCAGTCCTTAATGAAAATGTTCCTTGAGCCTAAGAACAGATCTGCCACAGCCTCAGCCTCCACTTAGAAAGACCTCAAAGTAGCAATCCCCACATCAGCACATTGATTTCTATTGTATATTCCATGCAAAGCACTTTGTTAAAATAACATTGAGGTTTTGAGGTGAAGCACTCAGAAGTCAGGAAATGCCAAAGTTAGTAGTAGAAACTGTGTTGAAGACCAAAAGAAAATATAGGTTCCATTAAAGGAATTATAGTAATAACACCAAAACAGTTTAAAGGAGTAAAATGTACTGACAGTTTATTGAATGCACAGTAATCAATAAAATAAATAATCATAATATTAATAAAATAATTATTAATAATAAAAATCATGTAGAAACAAACACCAAAAGGAGAGATCTGGAAGATGTTTAACATGGAGTAAATATATTCTTGTCAATCAGACTAATTTTTTTTCTTATAGTGCTAAAGACCACCACAAACCAATAGGAACACAGACATTCCAAAGTGATTTTCAGCCTGGGGCTTTGGATCCAAAAACAGAGACCTCCTAGTTGCTGATTCAAGGCTGTCAACCACCTTCTGAAGCAAGTAATTAAAACTATGGGGAAAAAATCTGCCACTAAATGAGGAGGAACCTGATGCTCTATAAGTTTCCTGGCCCAAAGGAAATAAAAAATGAACAAGAAAGCTGAAAAGCAAAGTGAAATTTACCTACCATGAACCAGTTGATTGCTTGCTGATGGAATGTTCCATACACAAGCATCTTTGAAAAATTGTAGCAGCATTCTTTACAAACAGACTATGTTGAAACAAGAAAGGATATTTGCTTTTTCTTCTTTTCCTTCAGAATCAAGTATTTCTCCCCCCACAAAAGTTAGGAAAACAGGTTACTGAAACTTCTTCATGTTTGCCAAGTTTTGCTAAGATGCCTAGAAATATCAGAAAGATGTTTCTCTCTCTTTCAAATTGCAGTAAAATATTCTATGAGATTTCTTGTAGAATTAAGTTAAGTTATTTGCTAACAATATGACAGCTTCAGTTATTTGGAGGGTGAGCTACCTGTGCTCATGGTCCATGGTCCTTTTTCCCAAAGGAACATTGTTTACAAAGAGAAGGGTTTGGGTTTTTTTAATTTATGTACTTTCCAGAGAGGAATGCAAACGCAAAGACATATTAGGGAACAAATTACCCTTCTATCTCAAACTCCTAAGACAAAAACCACCTGGATTGAAGAATGCCTAAGACATAATTTCATTTTAGAACACTTTCAAACAATTTAAAACCTAATTTTAATATATTCCACTCCACATCCATTTCCAGAATATGAAGTACAAATCCATACCTTACTTTACACACAGCCAGGCTTGCAAGACAGCAGCCCATCTGCAGAAGTCCCAAAATAGGGAGCAGACTGCCACTGTTTCAGGAGAAAAGTGCCAACAAACTCAGGGAGAATCAACTGAATTGTATTGTAATTATCCAAAGGAGACTGTCAAATCATGGCCCACAAGTACAAGTGACCTGCATTCAAGTTTCTTGAAATCCACAATTCTAAACAAAATCCATTATTTGCTGTTCGCTTAAAGCATAATCTAGGGCTGGAACAGTAGACTTTTAGTCTACAGTTCAATGTGCAGCATTCAGCATGGTATCACACTGGCCTTTTCTATTGTCCAATGGTGAAATGATGCATTATCTTGCTGTAGAGAGTCAAGCTCATACATCAACTCCCCAGCAGGCAAAGAGAGGTTTGCTGTGACATCTGCAAATTGTTAGTTTGCTAGATTATAATAAGTTTTGCAATACTTTCTAGATCTACTTCAAGTATGTAACTTTGGTTTACTAAAATTAAACAGGATAGGCAACCTTTAGCAAGCTCCTTATCTGGAGTTAACTATGTATATCACCGCAAGTCAACACTTGGATTTAAAATGTAAGAGGCATTCATTATTTAAATTGCAGTGATACCTCTAAGTTGAAGAAGCTAAAGAAATACACACAAGTGAAGTCCAGGAAGTTTGGCAGATTGCTGCATAAAGACTGTTCAATGAGCATAAAACATTAGAATATGAGTGAGGGAAATAACTTGTTTTTTAATCTAATTTTTTAAAAATCACCTCTCTAGTGCGAGGATGTCACTCCTACATTTATGTAGCAGTTCCTTAAATGTCTTCTTGAAGTCATGCATTTATATTTAATTATATAAACTGCATGCTCCTTTAAGTCTATAAAATATAAGACATCTAAACATAACTTGTCGTACCTAAAACTTGCATGCTTAAACAACAATTTACAATCTTGAACTGTGAAAAAATTATTTTTATGACAACATATTTTTTCAGCAGTAGCTGATACTTGTAAATTCAGTTTTTCCCAAATGAATTTAAAGGAAAAAAAAACCTTATTCATCACTGAATAGTATTGTAAGCTCTTGCTAATTGTGAGTTATGACAGTTTCTTAAGTGATCAAAATAAATGTTTATCATCTTCAAAATTTTGTGCAGTGGACAAAATGGACCTAATTATCAGGCTTTGCATAGGCAAAAGAAACTGAAGGATTTGTACCTATTACACCAGGGCTGAATTTAGCTTGAAAATTAAAAAAAATAATTTAAAACTAGGTGTACCATAAGCAAGAAAAAGGTTACCACAAACTTGATATAACACATTTGATAGAACCCCAAAGGAAAAAATATTGCTTAGAATTAGTTGTGAAGTACACTTTCGGGTAACCTGTGTATACTGAAGAATAAGAAATTGTTATATTTTGTTCATAGTTATAATCTGAATAATCTAAAAAAATAATTACAGATAGAGAGTGTATTAAGTCACAAGAAAGCTAAGTCAAATTATACTTGTATGATCATTTGTAGCCTTGTTAACCTTGTTTAAATTTCTTTCATCTTTGTATATATCTGACCTAAGCTTGTTTAAAATACCTTTAAAAAGTGAAATAAAGGGGTTATTTATCCTTAATTTTCTGTAATTGTTTCCAGATTTTGTTCCAGATTGTCCTATCCCCACTTGCCTAACTAGGGCTAGGGTTGATGCCTCTTTGAATACTTCTTCATGCCCTTTTATTCTGTATATTATGCCCTTTTATTCTGTATATTAAATTTATCAAAGGCCATTATCAGGCCTGACCATGCGTTTAGAACTTGTTCTAACCTTGGGGAAGAGACTAGAGTCCAGTGAGTGACATATAATTTGTCTTGCATTTCCAAAGTATATTCCCTATAAAAGGCATTATTGAGCCATCTTTTATGGGGTTTTCATGGCCGCAGAGTTAGGCACACCTAGTTTAATGATGAGCAGTTCAGATATTCTAGCAATCGGAAACTCAGATGCTTATCCCAAACTTCACCTAAATTTTTACAGACTGGTGACTAGAATGGAAATTTCAGAAGAAAAAGCATTCTTTGAGATTACAAATAGTCCTGGGCTTTGGCTGTGCTAGAAAATACTACAATGTTTGTCTGTATCTCAATATTTTGTGATTTTTCACTTCCCATCCAAGCCTAAATGTGGTGATGCAGAGGTGCATGAAAATTAAGACATATACACACAAAAAAATCAGAATATTGTTAAATTTCCCAAAAAGGATTCATGATGAGGTTTGGGTTGATAGTGATTTTCTTCCATTCCTAGTTGTGCTTTTTATGTCTAAAGTGCCTCTGACAGAGAGGACAGGCATCATATGACCGTGATGCTGTCTAGCTAAAGTACATGGCGGAACGCTTGTTAAGTCTTCTAGTACCATAAAAGAAGATTGTTCAACCAGCTCTTTGAAGGAAGGGTGTAGGATTACTTTTTTATATGATAGTTTACATTTTACAAGAGGGGAAAGCATGGAAAAGCCTGTTCAAGACATGAATTTCTGACTGAATGAGGCTGCGCATCTGGTAGGTCTGTAATGCTTAATATCCAATAGACTGAACAATTGCTACTTAGGGAAACATCTTAAACGGTGGGTTTATTTATCAATATTAATTGATCTTTCTTCAGATCCTAGGAGGATTAGACAAAAAAAAACTTTGAGGTAGAGAGTTTATTTGTATACTCCTAACACTCTTTCATCTTATTTATTTTTAGAAAATATGTACATGTGCTACGGCAGCTTATTGTCATAATGCCTTATTGTAAAAGGTACAGATTTTATGCGCACTCTACTGTACAAGATAATGTGTGCACGTGTCCTGGTGATCTGAATGTTCTTTTTGTTTCATCATATCTAATATGTAATGGAGTAGAATTGCTTCTGGCTACCCAGTACAGTATAAAATGCATATTTGGCTCACATTGCTCTTGCTCTATTACAAACATTTATTTTAATATATAAAAACACTATTGGACCAATATCAAATATGGATGCTTTAAAGGGATGTCTAAATCTCCTATTTGGATGTTCAAATTGGCACTTAAGTGCATAAGTGGGCATTTACACACCTAAGTGTCAATTTAAGTGTCCAAATGTGTAATTTAGATGTCCTATTAAGATGTCCATGTTCAAAAATTGGTCTGACTTTCTGGCACTCTTGGCAATGTCTTTAATACTTATTCTGCCAATGTACAGGTTTTAATTTTGCTGCATTGCACAAGGGTTTTAAAATTTTTATAGTGTTCTAAATGGGTTTTGTTTTACTTTTAGTATTTTATATGGTTTTGTAATCGGGTACCAAGATACCAAGGAAATGTCGGCACTAAAAGTCTAGGTAGGATCTTAAAAAAGCACGTACCATTTACCCATAGCATCTCAGAGTATACACTGAGATTTGTCATATTTTAGTCTAAAAATCATAAAATCCAATATCACAGAGTGCTGCAAGTACAGTACCCGTAGAAGCAAAAGAGTTAAATAAGCTCTGTGTTTTATGGACTTTTAAATTGTAAGTGATGTTCTGTGTTGCACATTGTGAGTACAGCCTGAAACAATATATGTAACATTTTTTCTAATTCTCCATAGAATCTGAATAGGAACCTGAAAGCCCAGTAACCTCACAGGAGCAAGAGCAACATAAAAGCATCTGCCAGACACTCTAGTTAGAGTAGATGCATTAAGATTATCCACCACTTTGGAAAATTTACAGAAACAACCACAGAGTAATGTGAGCCATTTTAAATAGGTCTCTTAACTTTATTATTTTATAAGAAAATAAAATCATTTTTGGCCCTAAAGCCTAATGCTTTCCCCCTCCTTTCTTAAAAATAAGGATGAGCATTCTGAAGAAACATATCTCAGAAAAGAATGCCTGGATAAAAGATATTCTAAGATAAAAGATGTTTGTTGAGTTGCTTTCTTAACATTCCTAAAAG
Source organism: Trachemys scripta elegans (assembly GCF_013100865.1). NCBI lineage: Eukaryota > Metazoa > Chordata > Testudines > Emydidae > Trachemys > Trachemys scripta. The sequence goes on along the minus strand of NC_048300.1, from coordinate 89,964,322 downwards.
CAGGAGTACCTGTTTAGTTGGATTTGGGTCACTTTTTATGGTTTTAATTTAGACCAAACCAGACTTAATCTTTTCTCTAGTAGTTCAACAGCTAGAGAACAGAGTCACAGAACTGACATTACTTGTTCATTATTGTTTGCTATTCTTAATAAATATTACAGTATTTTTCTGATGAGTAATTAATACATACAGGATTCCAGCCTTGTCTACATCTTAATTCTTGCTTCTTTCTACGCCTACATTCTACCGTATATTTCTGAATTCACCATGTGTCTCCGTCTCCTACACTTGGTGTCAAATTCTGATTCTATTGATGAGCTTTGTCATTGACTTCAATGGGGACAAGATTTCACTCTTTTTTTGTGTGTGTGGCAGTCATGCTGCTCTTTTGACTTGAACAGCTTCCTTCTTCCCATTTGTCAAATGACATCCTTCCATTATAGTAAATCTACCCTTAAGAACACAGTTTGTATAATTTCCCAACACCAGTCTTCGCTCTGACACTGTGCTACCATTCTTTTAGCTGAACCTTCTTTGTTCAGGTTGTCTAATATAGATTATGAGCTATTTGTGAAGAAGATTGTCTTCCTGCAGGTTTGTTAATCCCCATGTAGGCTTGCAGAAGGGTGCATTCTCCTCCTTTTCTTCTTCTTCTAGCCGTAGTCCCCTCTATATGGGGTTAGCTCTCAGAGTCCTCCTTCGCTGTTCCTCAGAAATTCTGAAGCTAATCAAATCCTTTTATATGACATCCTCCATCTAGTTTTGGGTCTTCTAATTGTTCTCTTTATCTTCCACTTCCAAAAGTTTAACACCGTTTCCTATATATTCTTCTGATCTTTTCACATGCACAAGCCATCTAAGCCTGGATTCTCTCAGCATTTCTATAATTGGTACTACATTTACACTTCCTAATTTGTTCATTCTGAATGTGGTCCATCCTTGTAATGCTAAACATCCATCTTAGCATTTTCATTTTCACTGTATTCAAGGCCTGCTTCTATCACTTCCTCAGTGCCAAGCATTCAAAGCCATACAAAAGTATGGTGCATTCTTAAATAATAAACAGAATACAGAAATAGGTGTGAATGCTTCAAGTGTCAAACTCCTAGAATTAGTATTCAGTGTGCTCCTAGGTAACATATAGTACACACTTAATGATGCAGATATTATTTGCATAATCCATAGCTCATTCAAATGTATTTTTTACATCCAGCCTCTTTTATTCAGTTGTTAAATTGTAAGATGAATACAGGTATCTATAAAAATATTGTGGGTTGTGAACCAGTAGAGCCCCATCTGATCTGAAGTGCACGTACACTCTGGATTAGTCTCCAAACTCAGCCTCTGCCTGAGGCTTGCCTGTACTGTTAATTTAACAACAAAACAAACCTCTGCCTAAACTTTCCCCTAAACTTGGTTTGTTCCTAGGCTTCTGCCATTTTATATTCTTGAGTTAGAATTAATAGGACTCAACTGGTCCAGTAAGTCAGTAGAAATAATTGCATTTCTGTGCAGGATAAAAGCAAACCACGGTCATGCTGAGTCATCAGAAGAGTCCTACGCCTCTATATAGAGTACTTACCTGACACCATCACAATTTGTAACCTTGTGCTGTGATGTCTGATAAGATCACAAGTTAAGCAGGGTCAGGCCTGCTCAACTGCTCAACATCCTTCAGATGTGAACCTCCAACTATAAACACATAGGTGCTGCAAAAAGTGATGATAGTGACTAACTAAAGTGGCACTCTTCCCTCTGAATCAATACTGAACCAGTTCCTTGGCATGGTGTTAAAGGACACTGAGATAGTTTTATGACTCATCTGATATAAACAAAGATCCTGCCCATTTACAGTCATTAGGGATTCCCTGGCACTTTTCTCAGGAGCAGCATTAACTGTAGTGGGCCCTGCAATTTCAGTTGGTAATTATTTTTCAATTCCTATTCAAAATATTGTGTAGGGTTGCTATGCACAATTAAACAGTTGTTTCATTTCAGTGCTGTGCATTTGCACTGTGCTTTCAGTTTAAGTTGGTTAAATGCTTTCAGATACAGTAAAGGTGCTATTTATAATATTAAATTGTTTGGTAACAGTTAGTGAAATAAAAACCCCGACATTTTATATAGAAGCAAGCAGATATCTTGAAAGGAATTTTGTCAACTTAATATAAAACAGCATGACATATTATAGAAGTGAAAAATGAAACACATGCAATCATTTTCACCTAAAGAAAAGAATAAGCCCTCTTTCATGTTACAGTTAAACAGAATACGGCCTCAAAACCCTCAGAGAATCCCTGTTTTAGTCAAACTGTATTAGGCATAAATAACCTTGAACGACTTCAGTTAATTTTAACACTTATGATGAATGTGCTCCATTATGGAGCTAGAGTTAGTAAGTGAAAATTATTCTTGTCTAAGCCACAGCTTTTCTAAACCAAGATCATTAAACAACTTTTGACTACAAATACTGTTGAAGACAAGGAGATGACTACTCCTGTTTCAAGGCAGATGAAGGTACAGCTAGATCTCTACCAATCCCATGGATTTCAAATATGTATATTGTAGTGTTGTTGTAGCCGTGCTAGTCCCAGCATATTGGAGAGACAAGGTGGATGAGGTGATATGTTTCATTGGACCAACTTCTGTTGGTGAAACAAACAAGCTTTCAAGGTACAAAGAGCTCTTCTTCAGTAGTACCCAGTAACTTTTTACTGTATATAAACTATATTTGGTGAAATTCAGTGGACTTATAGCTGTTTACATGATCTGTGTATTTGATCCATTGCTTCCATATAGCACAAGTTCAAGAGTCTTCAAAACTAAATATTTGTAAACCAAATATTAAAAACAAGTCTGCCTTCTCTCTAAGTTTGTATGCTTTCCTCTGCAATCCTGATTAGCTTTTTAAGACCCAGTTTGAAACTTTACAAAAAAAAAATCCTTCAGATGTGATCCTCAGCTTGACTGGTAATAGAAGAGACGCATCAAACCTTTTGTCCAGGAGGGACTTTTTCCAGTACTTGAAGTTCTGCATCCAATTAATAATGTTAATTATATTATTAAATATTAATTACTAATATTAATATTCTAGTTATTCAGACAGTTGTATAAAGTGGGATCTCCTGTTGTGAGGCTACTGCATTAGAAACAATCAAACATGTCAAACTGGTACCTTTTCTCCCATAGAAACTTTTCAATAGCAAAAGCATCAAAGACAGATTCCATGTCATAATCGAATATATTTGTTCATTCATTTGATCTTAGCATCACTGTACCTTTGCACATAACCAGTCCGTGGATACATTCACTGTTCCCTTTTTCACTTATTCAGACATATTCCATGTATTTTCATTCTCTATTGGAGCAGGTATCAATTATAAAGACAGTATGCTATGGTTTTTCATAACGTCCATGCATATTGAAGCCATTCAGCACAATATTCCCTCCCAGTTTTTGAGAGGCTGTTTCTAAGATGTTTAACCAATCATAAGTAGAGCTGGGCTAATACATATTTGCAGGAAAAAATAGAGAATTTTTTAAAATTTCTAAAAGATACTCCATTATTATATTCAAATTACTTTCATGTTCATTTTCAGCCTGTATTGTAGCCAGGGACCATTTCCCTAAAACACCAGCTTTAAGCAAATATCATAGACTATTCATAAAGGCCCCACTCCTTCAAAGATTTATGGATGCACTTACCTTTACACAGCATAAATAGTCCCATTTAAATCAATGGAACAACTAGAGTTAAGCATGTGCATATGTCTTTGCAGGGTATATCAAGTTTCTGTATGAGATTATTTCTTATAGAACTTGTGTTGCTACTTTGACTCACTGGCATAATAGTGCATGTTATTGCTTATGTAGAAAGGACATCACCTGTCCTGCTATACTGTATTTTACTTTTTTGTTGTATTATGTGGTTTAACTCATGGAAGAGACTGCATTAAAATGTGTTTTTTGGGGAAAAGATCTCTCTCACTCCCAATCCAGCCTCTCTATCTGCTTGGACTTGGAGTGAAGTTATAACTTGATGCTAGACTTCACATCCTCTGCCACTAGTTGTAGTGACAAATTCTCGTTGCAGAATCAAATTAAAGAATACAGTGGAATGCATAGGAACCAACATTGGTCTAAACACATTATAGTTGATGACTAGAGGGGAAAAAAGGCTTTTAAAAATATACAAAAAGTCAAATGGATGTATTAGTAATTGAATTTTAAAGTCTTCTTCCATATGCATATGACACTTTTTGAAGAGCTGGAGACAGGGGGGAAAACATTTTCTACAGAGATAAGTGATAGTATATTTAAAAGGGAGCGAAGCCTTCTAGGAGGTTAAGGTAGAAACAAGAAAGGGAAGGAGAAAGTTGTCTTTGTGATCAAAAGAATACTGCAAGAAAACACTGCAAAGGAAATGTGAAGTAAAAATGGATCTACACTAGTTTTTCTTTTCTCGAATTTCTCCTTGTTGCCCCCAGGAGAGCAGCTCTCATCTGTGTGCTTCTGAATACATGCCTCAGTGCACTCATGCTCCATGAAATGAAGCAACCTACAAGAACAAGAATGGATTCCCTTCTATCACAGATTGTCTTGTCATCTCAAGAACTTCTTCACAGACATGGTAGCACAATACCCACTAACTTATCATAAGCCTTATATTTCTCAGAGGTCTTCTCTGTCAGGAGAGTTTGGGACCAAGTTGCTGTATGGTGACAGATACTAAATAAATACTACGGTACAGAGACAGTATTAGTCTAAGATATTCATCAGAACATCCTTCCCTAATACAAATATTTTTCCTCAGAACACTATTGATTCCTTTGAAACACATAGCTCATGACTAAAGCTGGGTAAATAACAGGTTTTGGTTCACTGGAGAGTCCAAAAAAAATTATTTCAGCTCAAACCAAATATTTTGTTTGACCCAAAAGGTTTTGTTTCAGTTTCAAGCATTTAGTGGTTTTGATCATTTTATTTTAAAAAACTAAAGGAAATTCTGAAATAAAAAGTGGTTTCAAACTGAAAAATTGAAATGTTCCATTTTTGAACATGTGAAAATAAATATTTTGATTTATTTTTTTGGAATTTAAGGGTCTCCCCCTCCTTCCCCCCCACCAAAATAGTTTGGCAAAATCTACACAAATTATGGTGTCACAAACTGCATTTTTCACTGAAAAAAATGTATGAGAAAAAGACTCTTTTTCCAAATCCCCACTGTGTCCCAGAGGGACTGTATCTTACAAGTTTCGGTGGTCTGGTGTGCATCTGTATACAAAGTGCTCTTTCTCCTGCATTAGACATAGTGCAAACAGAATCAGCCCATGAGCAAGTAGAAGGAGCTAGTTTGCCCATAATTTGTTCAAAGGTTTTAGTTTGAAATTGGACCTTATAACATTGAGTCAACATTCTAATGTCAAAATTAGAATGAGGGAAGGGAGAAAATAGTAGTTTGATATATATATACATATATCAAGCACATGGTGTAGATGTAAGCACAAAACCAAACAAAGTATTGCCAAGGGAATCTGGATTAGTTCCCTAGCTTTTATTCACCAGTTAAGGTAGTTGGTTTGGGTTATGTATTACATGATTTTTTGGAAACTGTTTTTATCTTAATCTAAAGTAACGTGTACCTAGACACCATTGCAAGGAGCATTTTACAAAGGCATGCAATAATAAAAACATAAATGACAACAATTGCAGCCACCCCACTCTGGGCTTGTCTTAAGTCACCTCCTCTTTCTGTTACTCACCACTTGACTCATCAGATTTGGGGAAGAGGAATGGTACTATGCAAATACATTCTCCTATTATCAGTGATAAGAGTCAGTCTGCCAGGCCCTTATCCTGATTCACCAACCAGCACCAACTTCACATTCAAATCTCTCCTAGAATTCATTCCACAAGGCCTAGAAGTAGTTAATTCATAATATTTCAAAACCAAACACCTCTAAATTATTCCCAGTGTGGCCTATTCTGTGTCTTCTTTTTTTAGATTGTAAATTCGTCAGGGCAGAGACAATCTTTACCTTTATTTCTTATATAAACTCTGAGCACATCAGTGTTAAAGAAATAAATAATTATAGAGGTTGTTAGAGGAGAATAATCCACTTTACAACAGACATCTGGACCAGTACTAGAATACAAATCCATCACTAGCAGCTCACTGGGTTCCATTTAGTTGTGAGTCAAGTTATGGTTGTACTCAGTACAAAAGACAGCTGCACAGTGGAAGTGAGTGCATTACAAGCTCTTTTACATGTTGTGTCTAAAGTCTGCCCAAGGATTAGTGAAAAATCTAAACAAACCATTGAACTAATATGACTCCTTTGTCTATTCAGTAACTCAGATGCTCTTTCACTGATATTCCACATGAAAGAGTATTTAGTACAGAACAGTGCAGTAAGCCATGCAATCTTATCACAAGTAATCACAGTTTAAAGACCTGGTCATCATGTCTCTCCTTCAGTTCATTTGTGTTCTCTGGAGAACTTCTTGTTCCTTATTTAATCTACTGCTCGTGGCTCAGAGAGAAGGGATGCAGAGAGACTTGTTAGAAACAGTGACACAACCCTTGACATCCAGTACTATGTGCTGAATTGTTCCAGACTCACCAGCTTTCTTTAGTGTGTTAGAAGAGCACATAAAGATTGCCTACTTATTTATTAACAATTTTTTCCAATTTCAATACAGAGAGATTTTGCTTAAAATGTTAATGATTTCACAATGCTGTGTGATGTCCAGCTTCTGATATTCTGCAGTATCAATAAAAACAGTTTGCAGCCCATATCACGAAAGCATATGCTTTACAATGAAATTTTCACTAAGAGTTACTACAGGAGCTCAACACCACTGAAAGTCAGGCCACTTTTATTTAGGTGCTTAAATATGGACTTACAAGGCTAACTAAGCTCCCAAGTTGGAAACTTCTGCCATTTAGCTTTATTGGTAAAACATTATAATGCGTACTTTTCAAATACTTGAGAATAATTTCAGTTCCATAGCTGGAAAAAATGCATATATTCCACTATTTGAAGGCTACTTATGAGAAAAGGCTCTCCTAGGAAGTGTGTTTGAATGTACACAATACATTAAGTTAGATCCATGTAGTTTTTTAGAAAATACCTTATGCTCGTGATGAGACTAACATCGTGGCTCCATGGTGTGTCAAAAGTTAAACTGTATTTTTAAAAGGTCTCAAAGTATTTGTTTTTACTAAAGATTCATTACAAGGAAGCATTGCACTTTTTCTGTTACCCACATTATTTGTCTGTGGGTGATGAAAATACAAGGCATAAAGATGCGCCAAATGGCAAAGTTTGGAACTGGAGCCAAATTTTCCCCAAGTTAAGGGGTATTCAGACCATACCCCTTATAAAGATAGGATGTGCTATAAGCCTGGATCTGCATTCATTTCTGGATACCAGTTTCCCTAAAGTGTGGGGTTCTTTGGATGTGGGATTGTGGTGTGGGTAATAACACACATAAACTTATTACCCATTTGCCTCTTCGATTCTGTATCAATTTCCTTATAACATATCATTTAAAAGAACAAAGTGACAGTTTACATTGAAATATCAAACTGTAATTCTTATATGCACAATTTGTTTCTGTAATTAACACAACTATTTTAAAAGAAAATAACACCTGCTTGTGTTAATCTCTTTTATTTCAAGTTTCTGAAGCAAAATTTTCATGATAATGATATCTTAGAATCTATATTGCCAGAGAGCACAGAAATTTCAGGCATTACACTATAAATGGTGTATAATTATTTTCTATCACCTGATTGTAACCTGACTGTTGGAATGGCTTGTTTTAGATGTTCACAATAAAACATGAAATCACAAAGCTTGCCTGGTTTCAGGTTCCATTAGAGTCAGACTATGTGTACTGAGAGAATTACTAAAGGCCATAAAACTTTAGAGTTAGCCTGGGCCTCTTTATGACTGTGTATTAAAACCATCTAAAGTCACAATGTCATACCACTAATGAAACCAGGAGAGACTCAGCCATTTTGACTGAGTTCTCTTTTAGGTTCAGGGTTCATTTAAATCTGAAATTCAGAGTGAAACTCAGAGAGGGAGTGGGATTCAAACTCACATGGATAGAAACCAAAAGTTTGTATAAATGCATACTAATTTAAAACACTATGTTTTGCAAAGTCCTGTGCTAAAACTGCTCCAGTTTCCCTAAATTAGAGTCCAGCTATAGTTCCAGTGGGTATAGATTACAAACAAATTGAGTACGTCCCTCAAATATTTAATACCACAGTTGGGACATTGCTTTTCTACATCATGTCAGTATCAGAAGCACAATGCTGGCCTTAGAGTTATTGGGGTATTTTAACTATAAATTGCTACTGTATTTGAGTAGCTCCTTTAATTCTCTGCTCTTCCGTTTAGGACTACCGCACTGTAATTCTCTAGAAAGCCAGCAAGCTAATATAAGCCTGTCTCCCCTAGCTGATGCCACTTAGCCTGCTGCAAATTGATGTGGATAGCTCTCTTGCTTTAGAGACTGAGCATTTTCACCTTCACAATACACTCAGTTTTCCGTGGCCTGGGGCTTAGGAACCTGAGATAAATCCTTAACGAAGCTATTCTATTTTGCATAATAATCATACTGATGGACTAAAATTTCAAGTATTCTGGAAGATTCCACCTTGTCACTCCTCAGAAGGGCAATGATTTCCAGGAATATCACATTCCCCACTTCACCTTTCCATATTAAGTCTTGAAACTAGGCATCGTTTCTTGCTAAACCCATGAAAGTCAAACAAGTCAAGTACAGCTAAAGCTTGTGCATGTTTCCCATTATTATGTTAATCATATGCATGGTATTACTGCATTTATAAAGCCATTTTCACAGACAAGACCCCCACTATGTGCCGCCTGCTTAACAATGTTAACATCATGACAAAAGCCAGGAAATTCAACATTTGGACTGACATTTGCCCTTAACTTGTGCCATTGTGAAGAAAAGCACAAAGATGTGACCTAAGTGTCATTTTCAATTTCCCTGCTTTTGTCAGTTGGTGTCACAATCGTCTGAATGGTGTTTTTGTCTGCAGATTCTTTTGATTTTTCTTAATGACAATTTTAAAAACAGATTTTTTTAAAGTGTCACTTGAGTTGAAGAGGTGACAATTCTCAATGCTGCTTTAAGAACTGCTAGGGTAGAATGACTAGGTATCTGGTAATGTTTCCTGTTTTATGATGGCCTCCTACCAGATATGGATATTTATGTTTATTATTAATTTATGGCCAGATTTTGACACACTAACTCATGTTGAATAGTGCCTTGCTCCACAAGTAATACCACTGAAGTCAAAGGCAACAGTGTGGAGTCAAGTATTAAAATCTGGTACCTAACCATTTTTAAATAGCATCAGTCTTGACAGCCAGATGCCTTAAACCAGAGAAAACAGGTACAAGATTTTACGAAAAATACCCCACCTCATTCTAGACTGCAATGGAGAGTAGCTAAAAAAGCTTGGCTTAAAAGTGGTCTTGAACTCCTTGAAGCTCACTTAGAGCTCTAGTTGGATTGGCAGAGAAAAGAAGATTCAAGAAATATGAAAACTGATGCTTTATCCCCTGTTGAAGCCTGTGCTTGCTGTGTTGGACACACCTAAACTTAGCAGGTTTTAGCCTCTTCACCAGCCTCCTTTCTTCTGAAGTGCCCTCTCCTTTTTCTGTGTGATGTTAAACCTGCAGATCACCTGTCTCTGTGCTGCTTCCCAGCCTAGCATTCCCCACTAAACACTCTCTTCTGTGATGTACAATGAAGCCTGAGGAAACTCAAACTGAGTGTGATAAGAATTCAGAATTCCACAGACTCCAATTCAGTGGATAAGGTGGTGCAACTAGGTCCAGCACAAAGGCAACTGGCCCCCTGTCTACCTTTAAGGAGTGGGGGGCAGGGGAGGAACTCCAGGGACAGGGAATTGTGGAGCAGAGATGGAAAAACATGGGTTCTAGAGGGACACTGAAAAGCCAAAAGGTGATCAGGCAAAGGGAGAAAGAGTGTAAGTACTCAATTACCCAACAGAGAAGAGCATCTTCAAATACCTCAGAGCTTCCAAACCCTCTTGCACCCTTCCCATCTCATGTTAGTCATCCCCAACTACATTCTAGCTCAGCTGCCAAACACATTTATGACAAATGCTCCCACTCTGAACCCTCTTCAGGATGCCAGGTCCTTAAAGAGACCCCATGAGAAGATCCTCCATGCCCGACCTCCTCACATTCCAGAACCCTTCTGTAAAATATGGAGCTCTATTTGCTCAGTGCCAATAGCAAGGAAAGTGCTTCAGTTTTCTGTTACCTAGTCACCAGGGGCAGCGCTGGGGGGAGGCTTGCGGGGGGCTATAGACACCCAAAAATTTACCTTAGCCCTCCCATAGCAGCCACCACTCTCTGGCCGCCCAGCTGTGAAGACAAAGCAGAGAGAGTGGCGGCTGCTAGCCTGGTGCCCAGCTCTGACGCTAGCGATACCACCAGCAGCAGCACAGGAGTAAGCCAGGTGGGAGGCTGCAGTGCCAAAGAGCGGTCCCCAGCCTGTGTCCCTGCCTGCCGGGGTACACCGCCCAGAGCAGTGGGAAGGTCTGGGTCCTGCCCCCTGTGGTCGCTGCTCCCTGAGGGCTCTGCTGGCCCCAGAGCCGGGTCCCCCTGCCCAGACAGCTGTTACTGGCTGTGAATAGTTGAAGGGTGGCGGGAAGCTGAGGAGCAGACGCAGTTCCAGGGCCCTGAGCACCAGCAGGAAGAAGAGGGAGGATAGAGCCACAGTCACCTGCACCCTCGCAGTAGCACCCACCCAGCACTGCCTGCTTTGGCTTGCGACCTGGCCAGGGGGTGGGGTCTGGGGTGGGGAGAAGAGAAAGTGGGGCCGGCACTTACCTGAGGAAGAGCAGGGGGGTGGGACCACAGAGGAGGCAGGGCCTTGTGGCAAGGGGGCACAGCCCCCCCAATTTTCTATCTAGCCCACCTCAGCCCCCAGACTGGGAAGAGGCTGGCGCCACCCATGCTAGACACCCCAAGTTATGGGTGCTTATGTCAATGTGCATTTAAAATTTTCCTAAATACCCACTGAAACCTCATGGAACACTTTTAAAAGTATTATATATAGAAGCAATTATATTTCCCAAGATTTTACTAAAAATAAAGTCTTAACTAATCACTGGTTTTAAAAAAATCAGGATCTTCCATTCTTAAAAATTCACCTGAAATCCCCAAATTCCATATAATCAGCAACCTACCTCTTTCACTAGGTTCACTAGGACCTCACCCCAGTTCCTTCTCTAACCCCTCTTCTTTTCTTGTGGACCATCAGAAAGGTCCAGATTCACTCCTATGGGCAGGAAGTGGTATAAAATGCCTGTGGTTATAGCTTCATCAAGAAGGGATTCATCCCAGGGAGAGCAGGAATTGATATTTGTGCCATGTGCCCCCAGAAACAGGGCCGGCTCCAGGGTTTTGGCCGCCCCAAGCAGCCAAACAAACAAACAAAAAAGCCATGATCGCAATCTGCGGCGGCAATTCAGCGGGAGGTCCTTCGCTCCGAGCCGGAGTGAGGGACCATCCGCTGAATTGCCGCCAAACAGCTGGACGTGCCGCCCCTTTCCGAAGTGGCCGCCCCAAGCACCTGCTTGGTAAGCTGGTGCCTGGAGCCGGCCCTGCCCAGAAATTCCACCTGAGAATTAAGTGCCAGCCAGGTTCCATTAGAAACAGCAGTAAATGACATGTTTCTAGTAATACTTCTTATTCCTGGAGCGCTGTTCCCAACCAGGAACCTGTGGACCACTGATTCACTTGGTGGTTGCCAGAGACCTGACTGGTTACATGGTATTGGTTTTCCTTGTTTCCAGCTGTTAAATTGCATTAGATGTTTTACAAGCAACTGCTGCTATTCAATCACCAAGGAAAGGGAAGATGGTCCATGAGACACCTCTTTTAATATGTGGCCCATGCTACAAAAAAGTTTAAAAATCTCTGTTCTGGGTGTATAAGTAACAACAGCTCATTACATTCTCAAAAGGTGCTTGGATACCTAGATGGTAGTTACCTTATACATTCCTGAAGACAGAAGTCAATAGTGCAAGTTTGTCTGCCAGGATCTTCACTCTACTTAAAATGCTAGATGAATAATCAAACTGCAGACACATACTCACTACAGTTGTGAGAACCTGAAGGGCACCTCATTCCATTTAATAGTTCAATAAACAGTGAAAAGTTACGCTTTATACAATGGTTCCATTTACGGCTTATAAAATGCTAAAAAAATTTTGCTGGATGTTAAAGGTAGAGTGGCTTAGGTATTTTTCCTGGCAAAAAATCATTTTTTTCTGAAAAATGCCAATTTGTTGAAACCAAAATGGTTCACAAAACAGGTTCAGTTGTGAAAAAATATTGCAAAAAGTTTCAAGGTTGCTTCATTTTGATAGTTTTGAAATGAAAAATTCTGTTTTTCAGATTCAAAAAAACTTCTTGTTTAAAAAATTAAGTTAATTAGACTAAAAGGTTTAAAAAGATGAAAATCTAAATGAAACATTTTGAATAACTAACCCCCAAAAAAATCTTTTTTTGTTTGCTTGTTTGTTTGTTTGCCCCAATTCAGAATGGGGAAAAAATTGTGAACTCTTGGAAAATATTTTAGGGTTGAGAAAACTGTTTCCTTCCCAGCATTACTTATAAGCATGGTACAGACCAGGGCAGAATGTGTTATGGTGGCTAAAAGCATATGACAAGAACATGTTACAGATTATTATAAGCAACCTGTTGACCTATTAGACTATAACAATGTATAACAATTGATTAACCATCTATGCAAACATTTGTCAATCATTTATTAACCCCTTTATAAACAGAAGTGTGACCCAGAGGAACATGTTTTAAGGGATTCTTTATGAAGGGAAATGGTCTTTAAGTAAAAAGGCAAACAAAATTATATTGGGATACTTTAAGGTGGTACCTATGGTTACGTTCTTGAAGTGGCCTTGTTACAGTTTTTATTATCTTGTTAATCTTTCTTCCTTTCTTATTTCATCATCCATATTTCCCACTTCCTCCTTCCATATTGTACTGCCAATTTTGTATTCATCCATTTTTCATTCTCTCTTTCTCTGTATATATTGTGATTCCTCCTCTACACAGTAACCCACCTCTTTATTTCCATCCTTTGTTCCATTTACCTTTGTGATGGCTGACATGATTGAATTGACAAGACTGACATAACCCACAGCAGGACTCATCTTAATATAAAAAAAATCAAGTGAAAAGTACGAACCCTGAATATTTTAACCACGATATGTTAAACAGTATTTAACTCCTACAGTCCATAAAAGGTTTATTACTTTCAGTCTTAAGTTATTTGACATCATGAATAGAACTAGGCAAAAGGATCAGATTGAAATATGAACTTGGTATAATGTTGCAAGTTCGTGTGAGCCAAATGGAACTCAAGCTTTATGATTTTGGTTTATAATGTTCATTCTCCCCAGCAATGTGCACAAGATTCCTTACACTAAAAAGAAAATGCACTTTTCAGAAAGTCTCACGTGCCCTGTACTGGTCTCAAAATCAAATCTAAACAGTGTTAGCCCTGCTGCCAACTTGAAAGCCTGCTAGTCCCACTATCTACCCTATTGGCTGTAGCCTTGAATATATCTGCATTGCAGGGAGTACTGCATCTCATTGGCATTTATGAGACTGCTCTAGTTGGTAACACTTTTGTGTTTTAAAAGCAAAATATAAACGAGTCTGCAGTCAAAAGCCTTGGGAATGTCTGGAGCTCATCAGTACAATGAGTGAATGGATGAAAATGTCCAGCGGGAAGCATAGTATTAACGCCTCTCTGGGGAATATGAGATGGATATGTTTTGGCTTCATTCATTGAGGCTGGATTTATGAAGTCAGCAAAGCCCAGGACTCATATGTATTCTTATGAGTGGAGGGGAGAGCCAGGAAGATGAAATCAACAAACTTTTTGTTAGTTGGCCAAACGCAAATCTGAACTTTTTAGCTCACCAAGGCAATTTTAGTGCTAACAGGAGTAAAGAGAAACACCAATCAATACATATAACTAATAAAACATCTGCTTATTGTCCTTTTAATTCTGTTCTACCCTGAATCCCCAGGAATTCTGGAAATAATTTTGATTGCAGCCTCTATCTGGATCTTTTACAGACAGTTTTAAGCCCATTAGATGACCAAAGATCTGTGTCATGCCTAAGAAAATAAAATGTCGTCCAGAATGAAACAAGTGTAGTTATAATGAAGGCTGTGCAAAATTTTCTATTATAAAAACAATTTTTCAGAGGTTAATAACTGATTTTTTTTCAGCTCAAGGCTGATACTTCAAATATATCCCAGTTCAAGAACAATTTTTCGAATAGATTCTTAAATTTTCATTATTTAAAAAAAAAATCCCTTCATACCAGCAGTTGGATTTGCTTAGTGCAACCACCATTGTCATCTGAGGTCACCAAAACCACTAATGTCATTGAATTAAGTTATGTAGTTGTTTTTAAAACATTTTTTGAATTGTTTATCCGGTTAAGGTGCCTTTAGAAGCTTGATAAATTCAACCAGAGTTGATATTAAAACAAAATTAATAATTTAGGAAATGAATAGTCATAATATGGTTTCACTGGTTTTCGGATGGTAAAAATTTAACAGCCTAGATATTTAAGAAACATATGCTATGCTCATTTGGAAATCAGTAGCAAAATTCCCAGTGACCTAAAATATGAACATGATTAGCCCTAAATCACCAATCCACCAAAGCTTAAGAACATGCTGAATTTGAAGTATGTGGTTGTCAGGGTTCCTTCCCCACTCTGAACTTTGGGGTACGGATGTGGGGTGACCCACATGAAACCCGTTGGGTTTCGATTTTCCCCATCTCTCTGGCAGTCTGGGACTGCTCATATTGATCAGCATAAGAAGCAAGACTTTCTGCTGAGTTCATTTTCTTATCCCATAACCACTGTTTTATATCATCATTGGTCATAGTCAGGAACTGTTCCTGTACAACCAAATCACACATTTCTTCAAAGCTACTTACATCCCTTCCTTTGACCCATTTATTTAACAGATCCTTCATCTGGTTTACATAAGCCACATTACTTAGTCCAGCCCCTCTCTTAAGGGCTCTAAATTTTACTCTGTAAGTTTCAGGGGTAATTTGAAATTGTTTTAAAACCAAATCTTTAAATTTACCATAGTCAGAAGCATCATCAATAGTCATCTTACTGAATATGTCCAGAGCTCTTCCAGTCAATTTTGCTACCAATGTGGACATCTTGTGATCGTCAGGAATTGCATGGAGGGTGCAGAGTCTTTCAAAGGTGATGAAATATTCAGCAATATCACTGGATTCATTATACTGCGGACATAGTCACTCCCATTTGTGGATTTTTGGGGAAGTGGAGCCAGCAGGTGGAGGGTTTTGTGTCTTTGACTCCATTACAGCCAGTTCATGCTTCTGGGTCTCCCTCTGAGCCTCCACAGCTCTCTTGTGGGCACTTTCCTCTGCCTCCACAGCTCTCTTGTGGGCAGTTTCTTACCTGGCTTTTTCTGCCTCCATAGCTCTCTTGTGGGCAGCTTCTTCCCTGGCCATCTGTCTATTATGTTCTTTGATTCTTTCCTCAGCTTCAAATCAGGCTAATTCCAGTTTTTTCTGGACGTTACTTTCTGTCATCTTAGCCTTTTTGTGCTTAACCTAGCTTAACCCGAGAGCTAGAAAGAAAAAAAAAAACTACTTGTGAATTCCCTTGCAGGAAGTTAACTACTCTGCCCTCAGGCAGAGAAAAAAAAACTCCAGCTGCTCACAACTTAAAAAAACCTCTCTGTTTGTTAAGCAGCCAAAAAGGGGGAAAAAAATGTCCTTTTACAATCCTACTAGGCTTTTGGTTCAAAATGATCCCACCTCCACCACCATGTCAGGGTTCCTTCCCCACTCTGAACTCTGGGGTACAGATATGGGGACCCGCATGAAAGACCCCCTAAGCTTATTTTTACCAGCTTAGGTTAAAAACTTTTCCAAGGCACAAATTCCACCTTGCCTTGAACAGTGTGCTGCCACCAACAAGTGATTTAGACAAAGAATCAGGAATAGGACCACTTGGAGTCCTGTTCCCACCAAAATATTCCCCCAAGCCCTACACCCCCCTTTCCTGGGGAAGGCTTGAGAATAGTATCCTCACCAATTGGTACAGGTGAACACAGACCCAAACCCCTGGATTTTAAGAAAAATCAATTGGGTTCTTAAAAGAAGAATTTTAATTAAAGAAAAGGTAAAAGAATCACCTCTGTAAAATTAGGATGGTAAGTACTTTACAGAATAACAAAAGACTCAAAAACACAGAGGATTTCCCCTCTAGGCAAAACTTTAAGTTACAAAAATGGATAAACCTCCCTTTTAGCACAGGGAAAATTCACAAGCTAAAACAAAAGATAACCTAATGCATTTTTTTGCTATTACTATTTTTGCAATATTAGATGCTTAGCTTAGATATGGCTTAGGAAGATGTATTTTCCCTAACCTGTTTCCTTGTTGACTCCAGGAGACACAGACAAAAAACCTTCCCCCACAGATCTGAAAGTATCTTCTCCCCTTATTAGTCTTTTTGGTCAGGTGCCACCCAGGTCATCTGAGCTTCTTAACCCCTTACAGGTAAAAGAGAAATTAACCCTTTACAGGGTAAAGAGGGATTTTATGCTACCCTTAGCTGTATGTTTATGACAGTGGTTAAGTTCTACCAAGTCCCATTGACAGTGGCACTTAAGCATGTGGTTAAGTGCTTTGATGTCTCAGAGCCTAACTGTGCATATCCAGTGCCTACTGTTTGTAACAAATATTTACTTCAATGTAGTCTTCCCAAATTATCTAAATACCTACTTTCATAGTCGATCCTACTGTTCGTTTCAACCATTATGGTCTTTTGGATCAATATTTCACAATTATCAAATCTCCCTAAAACATATGTATTTATTAGAGCTAATTAAAACATTTGAAAAGATTTTTCATTGATTTTTATAAACTTCTTTTTGTGAAAAACTGTTGACTTTTTCCAAATATTTCATTTTTGGTGACATTTAAAAATGGTCATTAGCATTTTTCATTTACCAAAAGCCTATTTAAAAAGAAAAAGACTGGCTAGCTAGTTCAATAATTATTTTGATATTTTCAATAAAAAGTTAAAAACCACAAAAATTGGGTCTGTTTCAAATGCTTTTTTCAATATTTTTAATTTTTTTTTTGAGAAGCTCTAGTATTTACCCAACAGACCATCATTGTTTTGAAGGAAAAATTATTATTTTGATCAATAATCTATTTTGAAATTCTTTCAGCTACAGTACATTAGCCATGTCAAATGGAAAGTCAATAAACTTAAATTCATATTAAATTGGAAATGAGTAGATTACAACTGCTCCTTTTATCTTTTATTCTTTTCTGAAGCGTCTCACCTCATAACTCACATCTCAGAACGCTATCTTCAATCCCTTGGGTTTGAGTATTATAGGAGGCTGCAAACAATGGATAGCTGCTATATTACCTAAGCACAGTGGAGGGTGTTAAAGAGACCATTCAGCTGTTGCTCTGAATTCTGTTGATTTGTGAGTATAAGTGACACCCTTTAAAATTATTTGAATACACTGGGCTGGATTTTTTTCCCAGTTTAATGTATTAGTCTCCAACTTGCTGAATCTCAAATTGCTCCCATTTTCACAGGAACCATGCCAGGGTATTACAGACTAAATTGCTAAATTGGTTCTGGAAGGGAGCATAGGATGTTAAAAATAAGATTACATTTATTTTTTAAACATCTTGTTTATATGTATGTATGCATGACAAAGTGTTGGTATTCTGTTACTTAACTGTGTGATTTTATGCCTACTGAACTTTAAGACACTCATGAAAATTAGATGTCTGCTTCGCTCGTTTCTCTGGTGAATGAAATTTCAATAACCATGGTCTTTGCCCCTTTCTTTCCTGGGCTGTACTTTCATGCTAACCACTTTCAATGATAGCCTTCTACCTAATTTTTTGTATTTTCTTACATATAATCCTCTTGTATGCATGCATCTTTACACACTTTCTTGCACCATTCTACCTCTTAACCTACTTGTTATAATATCTCTTTCCCTTTTCCTACTTCTCTTCTGTACTGTACCTGTTAAAAACCCCTTAACCCTTCTCTTCTGTATCAGCATTTACACACACCTGCTTTGATGCAGTTATACATTCCCAAACATTCAAAAACTTCAAGGGGAAGTGCAATCCCTAGGGAATTGAAGGAAGATTTCCTGAGACTCCAAGAAAGCTTTTGAAACAAACAGCTCACACTCTAGGTGTGATTCTCCCCTCACTTGCGCTAGTACAGTTCCATAGAGGTCAGTGGAGTTACAGTTGATACACACACATAACAGAGCAGAATCAAGCTGCCTCTTCTCAGCTCTAAGACTATGTCTACACTGCAAAAAATGTGTGTCCTTAACTCACCTGTTGGTATGTCTACACTGCAATGTAGCCCAGGGTCTGTGGGAAGCAAGCCTGCAGGCTCTGTGTTTGTAAGCCCAGACTTGAACATCCACACTGCAAATTCACCGTAGGTTTAGAATTTCTGGACCCACGTCTCACACCAAATTCAGGTGTCTATGCTGCACAACACAAACCTAAGTCAAACCAGACTATCACTGGCTTCCTAGTGCCCTCCCCAGCTGTGGCTACTCTAGCCATTTGTTCAATGCTCAAGGCGCACACTCATACATCAACCACAAAGGGTGCTACTTCATTGTTATACAGGCACTTATAGATGTGGACACCAATGTGTGCTGCACTGGAAAAGTTCATGAAGCCATGTTTTTCCACCGATTGGGAGTCTACCTTCATGGTCAGGCCAGGACACTATTCCCACCAAATGACTTCATAAATGGAGTAACTATCCCACCCCCCACCCCCCGTTATTCTAGGGGACTCTCCATATTCCCTTTTGCCTTGGCTTATGAAACTGTATTCTGACCTCAGAGGTCCTGGCAAAATAAGGTCTAATTCACAGCTTCTAGCCTGCGTAGCCCTAGGTCCCACCCCAACTCCACCCCTCCCCCCAGGGCCCCGCCCCACCTCTTCCCACCCCCCACACCTCTTTCCACCCCCTCCTCCGACCACGCCCCATCCCCATTCCTCCCTCTCCCTCCCAGCTTCTCCTGCACGCCACAGAACAGCTTCTCCGCTGTGTGCGGGAGGCACTGGGAGGGAGGGGGAGGAGTTGATCAGTGGGGGCTGTCGGCGGGCAAGAGTGGGGGGGGTGGGAGGGGAGCTTGGCTGCCGGTGGGTGCTAAGCATGAGCTAATTTTTTTCTGTGGGTGCTCCAGCACTGGAACACATACAGAGTTGGCACTCTCAGGAGGCGTTACAGATGTGGTTGAGTATGCATTTGGCAGTTTGGAATCCAAACAGTTCTATAAACAGTGCCAGTGCCATTTGAGTATCATTATTGTGGCTTGCTGTGCTCTTCCCAATCTTTGTGAATCCAAAGGTGAGCTATTGGCCCTCGAATAGACCCATGACAGTAATGGATTGTTGAACCAATACACTCAGCCAGAAGTGCACCTGTCACAGCTGGAGCAGGATGCACATGGGCAGCAGAAATCAGGGATGCTTTGTGCACTCACATTATGGATTTGCATGGACCAATGGAAAAAGGAGACTAGTATGTTTAAGGATGCATTTGCATAGCACTTTTTACCATAAATGAAGCACTCTCACTGTATGCGACAATGGTCCAAGGGCCCGAATCCCCAGAGGGCTTACTAGCCTGAGTCAGGTAGATTTGTATGTAGATGGAAGGGGGGTTGAGCTCAAGATTGAGTCTGAGCCAGAGTTTACATCGCAATGCAGACATACCCTGGATTAGCTAACATGGGTTAAAATAGCACTGAGGGCCTGGCTACTCTGTTTTTAACTCGAGTTATGGACTGTAAGTGTGCCTAGGATAGACTTTAAAGATCAAATAGGATGAAATAATACCTTTCACTAGGAATATCAAGATTTCTTTGGTCAAGATGATAGATAACCTAGCTATGCCATTTACAAGCACATTGTTCGTTTGATATAATTATCTACTTAAGATATATAACTAATCAATTTATAGACTGACATCTTAACAGAAGTTCACCCATTGAATTCCCATCTGTGCTTTGATATACAATTTACATTAGAACCCTGATAAGTGTCACACTAATTCAATACACATCCTCTTTTTTGAAATGCATTTTATTTTAGGATTAGTCTTGGGGACTACAAATTCAATACACTGAGAGATTAAGGACCATTAAATAATAATGACCCTTGCCCCGTGATACCCAAGCTTACTGTGAATCAGTGAGGCTTCCAGAATGCATTAATTTTGGCTGAATAAAACAGACAAATCCACAGTTATTGATAAATAAATAAAGAATATAAGGCACCTTCAAACCTCTGTAAGGTATCTAGTCTGTTTCTTTCTATATTGTTAATTTTCCTCTTTTTACTGAGCTCTCTTTCTCTCCTGTCCTGGATATTTTATTACTACATTTGTAGTAGTATTCTATCCTCATTCTGTGTGCATCTCCCCATGTCTTATTCTCTCCTTTTGCCTTTTATAATCTTTATTTCATACACACACACACACCTCGCTATTTTGATAATTTTATCCATTTTCATTATTTTATGCAATCATTTTTCACAGCACATAAAAGCTGCATCAAAGTGTTTGTGTACAAAAAGAACCCCAAAAGATTTTTGTATTTGCCTATTTGATACAAAATGTGATTTGATGCAGAGCAAGAATTCACATTTTCTGCCAGCAGACAATGCTGTTTTTCTAATGTAAAGGGTGAATTCAGCCTTTTGGGTCAAATCCTGAACTTTCAGGAATAAATGCTTTTTGTTGAGAAGTTTCACCATCAGTGCAAGGCAGACAGCTTATTGCAATGGGAAGACAGGGTTTTTTCCTTAACAAAACTTGACAAGTTAATTAAAAGCTCAAGGAGGAAGGAGGAATTTATGACTCAGGCACTGGACTTGGACTATAGAGTAGTGAGTTCTGTCCCCAGTTTGGGCACAGGCTTCCTTTGTGATCTTGGGCAAGTCATTTGATGACAAATCCTCAATTGGGGTGACCTGTTATAACTCCATTGACTTTAAACCTGTGGAGCTATGATAATTTACAGTTTACACCAACCAAGATCAGTTGCTTAATTTGTTTTGGTGAAATCCTGACCCCATTGTAGTCAATGGCAAAATCCCCATAAACTTCTATATGGCCAGGATTGTACTCTCCAAATCTCCATCCCCTATCTGTAAGACAGACGTAATACCCCCTTTTCCCCATCCTTTGTCTTTCTTTTAAGCTCTTCGGAATGGCTGCAGTCTCTTACTAGCACAACTGCTTCTATAAGGAATGCAGGATCTGACTGCAAAGCGTACCATGCTACGGAGGAGACAGGTTGGAATAGACTCACAGCCCTGTTATATTCACCAGACTTATGGAGATAGCAATTGCTACCTCTTGCCATTATCAGTGGGAAAAAATGTGTGGGGGGGGAGGAAACAATTCAGGTTGAAAAAACCTGTTTAAGTCACACAACAGCCAATTAAAAGAACACAGGAGAGTTAAAAACAAATCATGATCTTGCACTTCTACAGCACCTACCATCTCAGAATCAAATAGTGCTTTACTAACTAAGGGCTTGTCTACACAAGGCATTATTCCGAAATCGCTATTCTTCTGCATGGATGTTCTTATTCCAAAATTAGAGTGCCTTGTTCCAAATTTGCGTAATCCTATTTAGGAAGTGAAAGTGGTTTAAGCTAATTTGAAACAAGTCACTTCTATTCCAAAATAAAAGCATCCACAGATGGAGTTAATCAGGAATAGTTAATCCACTTTAAATTCATACATTTATTCCAGATTAATTTTCATGTCTAGACAATCCCTAAGCATCATAATGAATACCCCTCTGAGGAAGGTATTATCCCCATGTTATGGATTAGGAAAATAAGGCAGAGATAGTTTAATGCTCGGTCTACACTTAAAAGGTGTATCAGCATAGCTATGTTAGTAAACGGTGTGAAAAACCCTCACATGTCTGACTGACATATCTATGACAACATAACCCTAAGCATAAACGCTGGTATGTTGAGAGAAGAATGTTTCAGTTGATAAAACTAACAAACAGGGAGGTGGTATTCCTACATCAACAGAACACCCCCTTTGTTGCTGTAGGCTGCATCTACGCTATAGAGCTATGCTGATATAGTCTCCCTAGTGTAGCAAGACCCTAAATGACTTGCTCAAGTTCTAACAGGAAGTCTGTCACAGAGCCAGGAACAGAGTTCATATCTGAGCACCAGTTCTCTGATTTACCCACAAGACCATTTGTATTGGTGTGATTCAACAGGAGGAAGGACAGACAAGTAAAACAGCCAACATATCAGCCTCTAACTTTCATTTTATTAAAGATATAAACAGTGTTGTTGTAGCCATGTTGATGCCAGGATATTAGAGAGACAAGGTGGGTAATGTAAGGTGGGTGACCAGACCTGAAGAAGAGCTCTGTGTAGCTCGAAAGCTTCTCTCTCTCACCAATAAAAGATATTACCTCACCTACCTTGTCATTTTATTAAAGAAGAATTAGCTGAAGAATTTTCACTCCCCCATCTCTGCCATAAGCGCATAGAACAGAAACACCAAAGCAAGTTTTTACATAAGGATGTGTAATTTATACCTCCCCTCTGCCAGTTTGGTCCTTTGTGTTTGAATGAAGATTTCATCCCAAGGCAGGGCAGATGGTATAGGTTCTGCTTGCCATCTCTCAGTATTTCTGCTAAGGGCAGCCGAGTTTAAAAATCAGCCTAGAGCTCCACAGGGGAGGCACCAAATCTGTGAATGTCCTTGGCACCCTTTATACCATCCCTTGTCTCCCACACCACCCATTTTTTGATCTGTTCTGCCTTCCCTCAGGGTCAGGCTGGTATCGAACTGTTATCCACTGGGCTGAAATTGGCCTTGTGCATTTAATGTTGCTCAACAAGATAGTCGTCTTACAAACATTATTTCGAAGTTAGGCAAAACACTTCACCTTATCCAAAGAGATATTTTAAAATCAGCTCTTGTTTCAAACTTACTTAAAATTACACATATTCGCCAACAAATTTCCAGCTCCGTAGTTCTGAATCCCAGTAAAGACACTGAGATGCAAAATCTTTGTTTCCACCTGTTAATCGCTGTAGACAGCTCCCTCCTGATTTTAACTTTTTCTACTTATTCTATTTTACATGATTATATTGAAATAAACCATAATGTGTACATAGCTGAAAATGCCTTGGCATCTTTCTCATATATTATGAAACTCCATCATAGTCCACCAAAGCCCTACATACACACTGATAAAATTTACCAAATGCCAACACAGAGGACAAGTTAATACAGTAATTCAGTTCCTTCAGAGAGAAGAGAAAAGGACAATATGCTAAAACCTAAGTTACACACTATATTCCAGAGATCTAGCCAGGCATCATTGAAAAAAATTAAAGAAAGAATATATTTGTGACGTTGTGCAGTCTATATGGTTTTATAAAAACTTGATAATAAGTCAATATAATGTAACTGAGATAGTTTTAGAGACAATACGGTAATAAGTGAATGTAAGTAACTGGGGTATGCCTCATGCAAAAGGTCTCTTGTAAGGTATCATTACAAAGCTTATAATCTACTGAGTATGATCATCTGATTTGTATAAATGTACCACTCTTGTATCTAAAACTAGAAATATAAAATGTAACTCTGAGGGCCTATTGTAATTGTGTAAAGTGTGGACCATTAATGATGGTTTGGAATCTTGATGACTCCCATTGTCTGCAGATGGCTGTATTTACCTGTGAGTCTTCCTGTATATGTGTGTGCTGGCAAGTGAGTAATGAAGTCTTGCAGTGACATGTGATCATGTCACCTGAACTGGAATCCATCTTTAACCTGGTGCTTTTCCAGTGAGGGGGGGGTGGAAACCCAGAGAGACAAAGAGTTCCCGCCTTATGCAAAAGATATATAAAGGGGGGAAGAGAAGAGAGAGGGAGAGAAGCCATCATGAAGAATCCCCTAGCTACCACCTGAGCTGCAACAAGAGCTGTACCAGGGGAAAGAATTGTGCCCAGGCCTGGAAGGTGTCCAGTCTGAGAAAAAACTTACTGAAGCATCTCTGAGGGTGAGATTATCTGTATTCAGTTTGATTAGACATAGATTTGCGCATTTTATTTTATTTTGCTTGGTGACTTACTTTGTTCTGTCTGTTACTACTTTGAACCACTTAAATCCTACTGTCTGTATTTAATAAAATCACTTTCTATTTAGTAATTCACTCAGAGTATGTATTAATACCTGGGGGAGCAAACAACTGTGCATATCTCTCTATCAGTGTTATAGAGGGCGAACAATTTATGAGTTTGCCCTGCATAAACTTTATGCAGAGTAAAACGGATTTATCTGGGTTTAGACCCCATTGGGAGTTGGGCATCTGAGTGCTAAAGACAAGCACACTACTGTGAGCTGTTTTCGGGTAAACCTGCAGCTTTGGGACAAGTGATTCAGACCCTGGGTCTGTGTCTGGAGCCAGACGGGAGTGTCTGGCTCAGCAAGACAGGGTGCTGGAGTCCTGAGCTGGCAGGGAAAACAGAAGCAGGGGTAGTCTTTGCACATCGGGTGGCAGCTCCCAAGGGGGTTTCTGTGATCCAACCCGTCACAATATTATTAATTTGAATTAAAGCCAAACAATTCCGTTTAAGCAGTAAACTTGATTACATGCCTTTATCCTTTATTTGGAAATGCATGAAATGGGCCCAGTCCTACTCTGTTTGAATTCAATGGCAATTCTCCCATTCACGAGGAGTAGCATCTGGCCCAATCATAACACATAAATATATAGCTGTCACACATCATGTGACTCTGGGTGGCATGGTGTAGGCCAGGTAGGAATTGAGTCTTTCACCCCATGTTTATAAACAAAATAGACATCTAGCCATATTAATAATCCAAATCTGAGGGAGGAGGGACTTGTCTTAAATTTGTGAGAGCTTCTAGGCAGCATCAAATTCAGTGTGGTCAGTTACAGTCTCTTGTCTTGCTGCTGAAGAGAGATCAACAACTCCCCATCCACTTCTTCACCTCAGGAGGCACCCTTTGATGCCATGGTAATGAGCACGGTAGAGATGCCTAGAGAGATAAGATAGGAGAGCCTCCTCCCCAATCCACTGCCAGCCAACAGAGCCTCTTGGCAACACAAATTCTATCTAACATCTCCTCAAGACACTCATTCTTCCTTTATTTCAACTGCTGTTTTACCAGCAGGGAACCAGGCAAGAAACCAACTGCTATTAGAGCAAGATAGGACAAGGAATAAAAGTGAACGTAAACTAAACTTCAACAGCTCACACTGCTAAAAAGAAACAGGTAGAGTCAGAGCCCCTCCTTCCCATGGTCACAAAGAGTTGAAGGACTCAAGAGAAAGATAATTTGTTCCCTGGCGCTCCTAGGGGGACATTCATCACATTAACAATAACACAAGTGCTTTGCATGCAGATCATATACAAAGATAGCCCAGCTCATGGGAAATAGAGAAAAGGGGACTGAACCCGAAAAGGGATAATTTGCTATGGATTCTCATTGTGCTGAAAGACGATTCCAATTAAAAGGCACAGATATCCCAGTCAACCTAGATCCCAGCTATCAGGGAGGTCCAACATCCATATCAAGTGACAGGGCAATATAACCTTATACGAGCATGGCCCAGGCAGTCCCAGCCAACCAGTGACCATGCTGGTGTCTCATTATGGTGAAAACAAAATAAACCAAGTGTTCCAAACTTAGTTTTCTAGCCGGTTAAATCCTGACACGGTACCTATGTTTAACCAGGATAGAAATATTTCCGTAATTAACAATTCAACATAACATAGCACTGTAAGTGTCATATTAGCTCCTTTATTAAGATACAGAGAATGAGCCCAAGCTGTCAGGCAAAAATGCGACTTTGACCTTATTGTCTAGTTGTTCTGCAGAGACTGTGTCCCAGATAACATACTCCTTATTGAGAGATGTCCTTTATGATCTTTCTTTTTGCAGACCATATTTGAAATTCTGTCTCATTACCTTATACCTGAGACTTTGAAAGTTACAGTTTGTGCAGCTAGTGCAGGGGCGGTCTGACCAGATATCTTGAAAGACTCAAGACCTCTCAGTGTAAATAGATTGCGCTCCATGGTTGAATTTCAGAGTTTAAAGAATTGATTTATTTAAAAAGACCAGGATATCCTTAGCCTTTAACACATTAAGAAATCCCATTAACCTCCGTAGTTGATTTCTTAATCCTTTAATCTGGCTCCCCCTAGCATGCTACATATATTGGCCAGGCTTCTGGCCCCAAGGCATTCCTCTAGTGGTGCAAAAAGGGCCAGACAGCGAAGGATTTCCCCAATTGGCACAGGTCTGCTGTAGTTTCACCTTAACCTTTTTTGAGCCATGCAAACATTTCAGTGACCCTTAACAAGCAACATTTCTTGTGATCTGACTAGATATGAGTCTTCCAAGGCTGAGGGTTTTTTGAGTTTATTTTATATTTTTAACAAAATCTTTGAGACAACTGATCACACAAGTAGGCCTTCAGGATCCTATGAAAGTTTGTGAAGCATCACATGCCCACCAGCAATGTAGTATCCGATTTTTGATTTGGCTCCATGGCATGGCATCTTACACAAGACGAAACTCAGTGGGTAACACCCATATGAGTAGAAAGTGAAGGAAAAAAATCATTGAAACTCACATGAAGTAAAAATCAGTCAGTTTCTCTCAGCTCAAATAATCCATAAAGCCTGTTCTTAGACTGTTAGAATCACTGAACATTTTAGGAGTGTTTTACTATATACCTTCCGGCTTACCAATAAAGAAAGTCTCACAAAATGTTTTTTAAAAAGTTCTGTCTAATTTTACCTCAGCTTTAAAAAAAAATTAAAAAAAAACCTAGACCTGCCAGTACAGTTTTGCACCAAGGGATAAGATCGAGATCACCCTCTCATATTCACTCACTCAATCTCCCTCCTCTCCCCCCCACCTGGTAACAATGCCATATTGTCTTCTCTTCGGTATCAATATCAGCAGATCAAATGAACTATTCTTTCATTTGGAACTATTTGGAACTATAATCATCAACTTTTTCAGAGAACACTGTTGAGAAGTCACATATAGCCAGCCTTGTCCATATGGACTGTGCATTGTCCCTTCACCGGTGAATCATCCAGTTACCTAATGGCATGGGACACCAGGAGATGTTGAAAGGGTGACTATGCTATGATGTCACAATCCAAGCCCACACCTGCCTGCTGCACCTCCTGCTTGCCTCTGATGTCATACTGTCACTGGTCTGTGGGAGGAAAAGTCAGAAAGATGACAGATGAAGTGAAGAGGGGAGGATGAGCCACCTTTGATACTTCAGCTGCACCAGGTTTTTCAAAGATACCAGCTATTTATCAGTCATTTTCTTCAGTGATCATAATTTCTTGGAAGAATGCAACTGAAATCTATTTCCTTACCAAAACAGGATCCGAATCCTCAGCCCTTCTAAATCTGCTTTCACAGAGTCTAAGTCCAAAAGGGGCTATTGTGATCATCTAGTCTGACGTCCTGTATAGCACAGGCCATAGAACTTCCCTAAAATAATTCATAAAGCATATTTTTTAGAAAAAACATCCAGTCTTGATTTAAAAATGGTCAGTGATGGAGAATCTACCATGACCCTTGAAAAATTGTTCCCTTGCTGTAAAAAATTATGCCTCATTTCCAGTCTGAATGTGTCTAGCTTCAACTTCCAGCCATTGGACCATGTTTACACCTGTCTCTGCTAGACTGAAGAGCCCATTATTAAATATTTGTACTCCAGATAGAAATGTATAGACTATAATCCAGTTACCCCTTAATCTTCTCTTTGCTAAACTAAACAGATTGAGCTCCTTGAGTCTATCACTGTAAGGCATGTTTTTTAATCCTTTAATCATTCTCATAGCTCTTTCTGACCCTCTCAAATTTATTAATATCCTTCATGAATTGTGGGTACCAGAACTGGACACAGTATTCCAGCAGCAGATGCACCAGAGTCAAATACAGAGGTAAAATAGCCTCTCTTCTCCTACTGAAGATTTCCCTGTTCATGCATCCTAGGATTGCAATCACATTGGGAGCTCATGTTCAGCTCATTATCCACCACCACTCCCAAATCTTTTTCGGAGTCACTTGTTCCCAGAGTAGTGTCCCCCATCCTGTAAGTATGGCCTCTCCATCCCTCATCTCTTCCCTCCTATTGTTTGTTACATACTTGAGTCTTGCCTTCAGTAAAACGGCAGATTGTATGAGGAAAGGGCCTTGCCTATTGTCTGATACACATGACAGTAATAGGGCTCAGATCCTGACTGCATCCTTCATATACAAATAAGTCACAACATTATTAATTATTAATTATTATTATTATTATTATTGAGTGGCTGGCATTGATCTTACCCCAGAATAAATGGCATTGAGAAAATTGTTCTTGTTAAAAATAAAAAAACATACCAAAAATATGACCTGAATGTGCAAACCAACGACAAATATGCTACATCAAAATTTGGATCTGCTACCTCTCCAGAATTATGTAGAATCACACCAGGGATGAGTCTGTCCTGGGATTTTTTTGATTGTTTTTGTTTATTTGTTTGCTTCATTCTTCCTCAGTATATTTTTGATAGTGCTGACAAATTTATTATTCAGTATCAAAAAATCCAGTTCTAAACATATTTAGGAAATTGTTCCATATCTGAAGCACAGACACACTGTACACAGTTACATATAATTTTATACTTGTACTTAACAGGCTTGAGGATGAAGCAAACTCTTCCCCGCCCTTCCCCCATCAGTTCTGACTTCCACATAGCTGCATTGGTGGTCCTTTTCACTGGTTGCACACATACTACTATGCATCTGACATTCAGTTCTTAGATGTGGAATTGATCTGAAATGTTCATGGGTTTCCACCGGAGTGTGTGTTTGTAACATGAAGTGTTGCGGTTTGGTGTGTTTATAGTCTTATTGCACAACTCAGCAGCTTATTTTTATTTCCTAGGCATGATTCATTGCATCTTCCCTCCCCATTTTCTCATGGGAGATTCTGAGATCTTGGAGGGCTGAGAAAGAAACAACCCCATGCTGATGTAGCCTTTAAGGGAGCTGGACCTGGCCTCAACTGTGCCTGGTTATCCCACTGAGTCCCTCAGCTCAGGTGATTAAACATCTGACACAGAGCCTCCCGGGAGTTATGAACAGCAGCCTATGCTCTGCATGAAAGAGGAGCTGAAAGCATCTCTCAATACCTGAGTCATAGAGCTGGAGCCAGAAGAGGACCCAGGATGGGAGGAGAGGGGTTGTATTCTGGGGTTACATTTAAGAGGTTCTAGATCCTGCCAACTGCACTAGTTGTTGCATAGTGCATTCCCTGAACACACCATCATGTGGTGCAGTGTGGCACTGGAGTCACTCTTCAACTGCAGGATCCAGGGCTGCTTACACTGCATCCCTTAGTGTTTGGGGGTAGGTGGACCCTGTGTACTGAGGCAAACTGCATCTCAGTGAAGTGCCTGTATAATAAATACAATGACTAAAGAAATAGAAAAGAAATCAACTGTTTGCCTTCCAAATGTGTTTTATTAAGTTGTTACAATCGCACCTCTCAGAACTGCTGTGGAGTTAGTGCAAGATAATATCAGTTTTAGCAATTTAATTTCATCCCACTGCCCCCGAATCCCAAACTCTTAGTCTTCATCATTCATTTGGACATGGTGTAATGGTCAGAAAATCCCTAATCTTAAGGGAAGATGGGAGCAGAAGGGAATTGGATAGAAAAAGACCAGGCTTGAAGAGTTAATGTTCTGGAACCTCAATATAGAGTGTGCTAAAAGGGGCAGTTGATGGTCCACTAACTGTCATACAAGAGCCCATGTTCCATAATGTCCACCTCTATCGCCCCACGTGTTAAGTTTTCAAACAAGCAACTTCGTGTTTTCTCCCATGCTGCTCCACCAAACTCTTTCGTCCTCCTCCTACAAAACCCTCCCTAAAATTCTCTGCCATGAAGCATGGCAACGGTTAGGCTGCTGGTGTGCTGAGACCACGGTCTTCCAAGATGACCAGTATTGTCTCACTGTTTCCTTGTACTCCCCCATTTGTCTGTCCCTCTCCGTCTCTTGTCTTGGACTTCGAACTCTTTTGGTCAGAGACTGTCTTTTTGTTCTTCAATTGTACAGTGACTAGCAGAGTGGAGTCGTGGTTCAGGACAAGGGCTCTGGTGTTGCTCCAATAATACAAATAATAATAAAACATTATGGGCCTGATGCACAGTTGCATTACTCCAGTTTTCAATGGTATCACAACGTTGATCTTGATGGAGCTAGCCCAGCAGAAAATTGAAGTAACACAATTGTGAATAGGGGACTAAAACCGATCCAAAAATATTTTAGCAAATATTTAATTATATCAATTCCACTATATTTTGGTACTAGTGGTAAAAAGCATAGAGGTCCTCCTGAGTCATGAGTGTCATAATAAACAGCAAGTAATGAGGACATCCCTTTTGACTAATTCTGTACTCTCCGTGAGGCCCAGTCTGCAAAGGCATTAAATGTGTATTTCCATTATTAAGCAGTATGACAACATAAAAATCTAGTCTTTTTCACATTTGTACCAATAATGTTTTTCAATTCAGAGCAAAACACAGATTTCTAGTCAGTCTCAGTGGGTAGAAAGCATAACATTTATATTTCAACATCACTTACAGATATTGCTACTGCATCATGCAGTAATCCCCGTACATCTTTAAAAAATAAGAAATATTGGTAACAACTGATATCAAGTATACATTTATAAATAGCTTATGGAGAGAGTTAATAAACGAATAGGTGTTCTATGCATGCTACGGACTTGGCTCTTTGTCCCATTTCTATTCTCCTTGCCTGCTCAGTCTTTCTCCTCTCCTCAGGCTTCTGATCCCAGTTTTAGTCTCCTTTCCCAGCCAGTCCTAGTCTCCTCTACTAGACTTGGTCAGAGTCAATCTCACACCCTTCTCTGATTCATCATTTCTCCCTCCCCACACCAAGTCTCTTTGCCCAGCTAGTCCCAGTTTCCCCTGATGGTTCCTTGCCTAATCTGTCTCTCTTTCCCTCTACTGCCTCCCAGGCCCAGTCTCCCTCCCTGTGCTCCTCATCCAATCTTAGTCTCTCTCCACACCCTGCCTGTCTCTTTGTCCCAATCTCTTTGCCCAGCCAGTGTCCAGGGGCGGCTCTATGTTTTTTGCTGCCCCAAGCACGGCAGGCAGGCGGCTTTCAGCGACGTGCCTGCGGGCAGTCCGCTGGTCACGTGGATTCGGCGGCATGCCTGCGGGAGGTCCACCAGTGCCACGCCATCGGCATCCCCGCTGCCGAATTGCTGCTGAAGCCACGGGACTGGCAGACCTCCTGCAGGCATCCCGCCAAAAGTCATCTGCCTGTCACCCTCACAGCGACCGGCAGGCTGCCCCCTGCAGCTTGCTGCCCCAGGGACACGTTTGCTGCGCTGGTGCCTGGAGCTGCCCCTACCAGTGCCAGTCTATTTCTTGCCCTCTTCCCTGGGCTAGCTTGTCCCCTGTGGAGTAGAGTCAGGCAGCTTTCTCCTCTAGATTGCCTGGGCAGTGGGGGTGGGGGAGAAGGGTTTGCTGACAGCATTGGAAAGACAGGCTTCCTGCTCTCAGTTTCAGTTCCTGGCCCCAAAATGGGAGCAGCCTTTACAAACAAAGTCCCTGGCCTGGGGCATATGCAGTCTCTCTGTGAGGATGGGGTGCATGCACAGTCTGCTCAGCACTAAGGGCTGGGAGAGGCTCAAGCATTCACTGAGCACAGACGCTGGAGATTTTAGCTGTGTAGCTCTAGCAAGTCTCTACTGAGCATGTGTAAACTGATTTTTCAAATACTTATAACTTGGCCAAATGTAGGTAGATTTTCACAGGGATGGCAAAAGGCATATCCCTGACACAAAGAACACTCCCTGCCAAGTCCAAGTTCTTGCTCTAAAGTACGGTGATACTAGTGCATTTCAAATAAAAGGTTTTAAGATTATTTTTTTAAAAATGGGCAAAACAATTTATTTTTTCCTAACCTTCATTCTTGGAAACAGCTGAACTTCAGCTGAAATTTTTCACTCTCTCTCTCTCACACACACACACACACACACACACACACACACACACACACACACACATTCAGCCTGAGGCAGACTCCTGGCATGTAAAATTTCATCCCAAATGGTGAACATTTTACAAAAATTATAGGCAGCTGAAAACAGGATCTTATAATGGGGCATGTCAGGCAACCTTAATAATAGATTATAAGGTCAGCAGGGACCACTGTGATCATCTAGCCTGGCCTGTTTAACACAGGCCATAGAATTTCCCTCAATTAATTCCTGTTTGAGAGCTTACCAACCCCGCCTATAATAAGTGCATCAGTACAATGTGTTACACATGGCTATGAGCCATGATAAGCAATCTCCTACTCTTTAACGGCACATAATTGATTACCCATTTATTAGCCCTTTATAAACTATTTACAAATATACCTTTAATATGAAGTGGGGCCAAAATGTCTATGCACTAATCTGTGTATTTAGAAGGTGAGATATTCAGCAGCATTAAAATGCATTACCTTATAATAGCAACAAGGTGGATTTCACTCAGACAGGAAATACTGGTGAGGAGCCAAGCTAGTGCCTTGGAAGAAGGGTACAGAAAGTGACTCTTAGCTCTTGACTGTCAGTGAGTGAGTAGTAGAATTGATGTATTGTGTGCTAGACAAAGCATGTTTTCATTAGCTAACTATTTCGTTCAGGTCAATTCCAATAGTTGGTTATGCCAGGCACAAAAGTTATCCCAGAGAGACAGTAACTTTCAGTTGCCAATTGCTAAAATGTAGCCATTTTAGTAGACTATTACAGAGTAATGTATTTTTACCACCGCTGCATATATCATGCTCCAGAAGTTATGGGTTTGATGCAAATCACTTGATAAAAGTCTACAGACTATACCTGTAGGAGTTCAAAGTAGATAATTATAATGATCAATTCAGAGATTTTAAGACCAGCTGAGATTTTCTTTACATTCTGCTTTAAACTTTTTTTAAATCAGATACTAACTGAAATGGCACCACAGAAAACTATTAACATTTGTTTGTTTTATTATTGGAAAGAGCATAATGTAGATGAGTTTTGTATTGCAGAGATATCATTACCAATCAAAAAGCTATGTAGCATTTGTACCTCTAGCTGATCAGTTCAAATCTAGTTTGTTAGCCGGCCGTAAAACAAAGTCCATCCACAGAGTTTACAATATTTAAAAAGGCGTGAACCTTCCGGGTGAGGATTGAGGGGCAGCGGAGTGAACTTGTATTGCTGTATCTATTCTACAGGGGGAGGACCATCAATCTGCCACTAAATTCAGACACAATTTAAATATCAAATAAACGTATAAAGATTCATAAACTATTGCTTGAGAGCTTAAAAAACGGGAAAGAGCAAGACAATCTTTAATGTAAAAATGCTGCTACCAAGTAAGCAAACACTTTTTTTATTCATATCAAGTATTTATTAGGTGTTAGGTTTTATAAATTGTTTGGTCCTGCAGCCTTTATTTAAAAAAAGGCTACTCTAAATGCATTACCAAGTATCCTGTGGAATATTTCACAT
The DNA here is from genome assembly GCF_013100865.1 of Trachemys scripta elegans. Taxonomy (NCBI): domain Eukaryota; kingdom Metazoa; phylum Chordata; order Testudines; family Emydidae; genus Trachemys; species Trachemys scripta. The sequence goes on along the minus strand of NC_048300.1, from coordinate 89,930,487 downwards.
AAAAGGAAACAGAAAATGTATAAATGTAAACAGGCTAATTGTATGCAGATATAAATTATGCATGTTGGTCTTATGAAAAAGCATCCCTGATTTTCAGGGGTCTTACTCAGCAGCTTTGTGTTTTGTCTAAGGGGATATTTAGTATGGCTGTGATGTGCAGAATTTAAAACAAAACTTTGAATTCTGGAGAATAAAAATGTAGCCCAACTGTGATAAGATAGCACTGTGGGGAGAAGTTCTTTTTTATTTTATTTATGTTGACTGCTATGCTCATTAGCTCTGTTAATGTGTGCGCACACTTGCCCATGGATACAGTGCCACGTAAAAGATTGTGTTAAGTCTGAACATTTGCAAAGGGATTCGAGTTATTGTGATGTTCCTTAACAAGAATTCAAGAAACATTCTCAAGGTCACAAACCTTTCATGGCGGAACCATTTCTGATTTGTCCCATACACAAGTGGCCTGACTTGCAAAGGTGCTGAGCAGACACAAGTCCCTCTGATTTCCATGGGAGTGGGGGTGATCAGCACCAGTGCAGAGTCAGGTAAATAGGGCCAAAGACTGGAATTAGGTGAAAGGGCCCCTAAAATGGCATAACACTATCCACAGACACACACCACCGCCCAGAACCAGCCTTCAGAATATTGGTTACTGGAGTGGAGTGGGACTCAGGAAATCTGGCATCACAACACCTAACTTGTAGATGCCCGGGGAAATCACTGCAATACACACGGCCTGAGTTAGGCACCTACGCTTCTATACAAAGAATGGGAAGAGACAGGCACCTTAGACTGTGATTCACAAAAGCCAGCATGCTAGCTGAGTAGGGAGCCACCTAAGCTAGCCATGGGGAGAGGCCAAGTCGAAAGATGGGGATTAGTCCTGCTTTGAGCAGAGGGTTGGACTAGATGACCCCTGAGGTCCCTTCCAACCCTGATATTCTATGATTTTGTGTGTCTGTCTCTGGTGAGAGAGAGAGTCAGATACACTCTGACACTCTCTCTTCTCTCCTGGTAGTTAGAGCACTCACCTCTGATGCAGGAGACATAGGATCCAGTCCCTCTGCTTCAATGACTGATTATTTATCCACAGTGGAATAACTTCAACAGGAGAGATTTAAGGAAACCTTACATCCCTTCTCCGCCACCCACTGTTGTGTGTGAATTCACCTTAGAGGCCCTATCAAATAAGTGGCCTTTGAGCAGGCCTACCAGATCAGGCCCCACACATGACTTAGGCGGCCAAATGCCCATCTCCCTTGGCTTGTGAATAACTTGGGGGCTTAGACAGGAGATAGATGTCTGGACACCAAGAGGGAGGCAACAGTGCACACGCTCAGAGGAAGGAACACAGGCACTTAGGGAACTTTTACTGCAAAAAACGTATGTGCTGAGCAAGTTTAGGTGCCCGCAGGGTTTGGAGTGGGGTTTTGTGCCTCACAGTGGTGCTGAAACCAGGACTTACATGCCTAGCGCCTTTTGTACATTCAGGGCTTAGTCCCTGTGCATTATTTATTCAGTTGACTAACTGTTACGGAGGGGTATCTCTCACAGGGCTGTTGTAAGGATAAACTCATTTGTTCTTGAGGCACTTGGACACTGTGAAGAGGACCACATTAGTAAGTAAGTAACACAGTAAACGTAATGTAGACAGCCTAAAATTCACAGTTTACAAGTTGTTATACCAAGGGAGGAGAGTTGCGAAATCTGATCATGGCTCCCTAGAATCTTATTGTTGAAAACTGCTTATTAGAGGTGCTGAATAATGCTGAGCAAGATTTTTTGACCAAACTTTTTTGGCAAAAAAAAAAAAAAATGCAGACTCTGGTCGACCAAAACATCTCATATGTTTATATTGATTTTGCCAAATTGTTTCAATATAAAAAAAAAAAGCCCTTAAATGTTCCCACCAAATTGAAATGTTTGATTTCAACATTTTTAAACAAAATATTTTGATTCAAAACATCTTTGTTTTGAAATGTCCTTCAATTTTGTTTAAACATTAAAAAGCTCAACGTTGAAACAAACTGTTTCATTTTAACCCCAAAGGATTTTTTTTTTATGTTTTGGAACCCCATTGACATGAAGAAAATCAATTGTTTGCACAATTCTAGTGCTGAATCAGTGTCTTTCCACTCTTGATGACCATCTCACACCAGGAATGGACCCGGTCACTTGCCACATAACTCCAAGGTTCCCAACAAAGCAGGGGTTGTGGGTGGCATGTGACACTGCATCAAAAGTCCAGGGAAAATTACTGCCAGGGATCCAGTAGCTGAAAACAGAAACAGCTAGAGAGTAATTCTAGTTACTTTAAGTATTTTTGTGCCTCTCCAGCATTCTGTATAAAGATTACAACTAAAACGGAATTAAATAAGTGATCCTGTGAGCACTCGGTGTGACATCTTAAACTCACCCATCCCACTTCCAGAGGATTACAAGGTGAAGAACATAGTGAAGAAAGAACTCCTTGTTCTTACTGTGGGAAGGGGAAACCAGGAAATTGGGTGGCCACAGAAGAGGACTCTCTCCCTGGTGTGCTTTGGAACTTGATTCCATGGTAGGGCTCTCTAAAGGAGCACAGAAGGATTGTTTATGCACTGGCTGGCAGCGTGACAGCGTTGTAACCATTGATCTGCATATTGCATGGATTCTCTGGCTAACCCTGCCTCCCAAAAAAAGGATATTTAAATAGAATAGGCTGCAGCCACTACTCCTCCCCTAACAGCTACCACTAATCAAGACGTGCACCAGCTTGACACTCCAGCTGGGGTTGAGGAGTCTTTTCTTCAGCTACGCCTTATTCTGAAAGCAAAGGTTCCCCAGTCTATGCCCTATCAGAAAGTTAACCCACAGTGTGAATAACATAGTTATACTTTGGTGAGCTGATGAAGTATAGTATAAGACACAAAATGAAGCAAACAAACCTCTGACCTGTTATGAAATATAATTATATACACAAATAACATACCTCAGTTTTCAGAGTAGCAGCTGTGTTAGTCTGTATCCGCAAAAAGAACAGGAGTACTTGTGGCACCTTAGCGACTAACACATTTATTTGAGCATAAGCTTTCGTGGGCTTATGCTCAAATAAATTTGTTAGTCTCTAAGGTGCCACAAGTACTCTTGTTCTTTTTGCGGATACCTCAGTTTGTACACCACCTGCCCCAACAGAGTCTGATCCTGGTTTAAACTTTAAAGCACTTCCACCATATAAATATTAAATAAGTGAATGTTTTCTTCATCGAGAAGATCAAACTAGCAGTGCAAGGATCTCTAGGCAAATTTAGAACATAGCCAAAGAGATGGTTGTTTTGAAAAAAAGCCATAAAATATAAGTAAACTGCACATTACCACGAATAGCAATCTAAATGCATCACAGGTGATGCAGCAATAAAACAGCAACTTCCATCACTCTGTGGCAGTACCCAGTTTGGTTAGAGAGCGGAGCTATTGTACCTAGATATTCTAGCTATGCTGACATATGATGTTGCCATTTCAGAAGAAGGAAAAAAAAAAAAAGCTATTTCTGACTCACTGTCTACTGCTGCTTCTGCTGCGTTGTGTGATAGGGCAAGAGGCACAGCTTGCATATTCACCTGCCATGATGAATTACATCAATTTCAGTCCCCCAAGATGGAACTACTGGCGCAGAGAGTTACTAAATACTACCAGTTGCTTTATCACACTACAGACATAAGACAAAAAAAGGCACACACTACAACTGAAACATAATCTATTCAGTCACTATCCAGGAATATGCAGGACACAAATAGAAGAGGGAGAGTGGGACTTTCATTCAACAGAACACTATATACTCCCATCTACATGCCTTCTTCTCTAATTAGAGGTATTGTAGCTGTTCAAATTAAAAGAAGATTTAAACATAGAAATTGCCATACTGGACCAGGTCAGTTATCCATCTAGCCCAGTATCCTGTCCCCAGCAATGGGCAGTACTATCTGTTGCAGAAGAAGATGTAAGAGACCCTGCAGTTGTGCAATAATCTGCCACCATGGGAAGTGTTTTCCTAAGCCTCATTCTTCAATTCCTCTCAACTTTTCAAATCATAGTCTGGCCTCCTCTCCTGGTGCCTGAACTGGGGACTGGGCTTTCAAATGAAGGTTTTTCTTGGCTGGCCCTATATCATCTTCTGCCCACTCTTATAGATGAGTCTTGGAATGAGCAGAAGCTCAGAGACCAGAAGGTGCAGTGTATACAGAGCACAGTTGACTGCTCCTCTTCCTAACTATAAATCAGGAGAACCTCAGCTGGTTTCTATCCATAATTTGCTCTTTATTGTCAATTCAATAGATTAGTTTTTCACTTTTCATTTGGGACAAAATTTCTCATTCTGCTCTTTGTGGATTTTTATATATACCATAGTACATACCTAGAAGTGATTTATTTGTAACACAATTGAGTGAACCCATGTACTGACTATCAGTTTCCTGTACATTTCATGGCAGAGTCCATGTGGGCATTCATGAAATAAAAACAGCAGTCATGTATTGGATGCACCATACATTGTTAGTGAATTAAGGCCCTAGGGGTTGTTTAAATATTGCAATAATCATCTTGTCAGGCAAAGCCCCAAATTCTACTAAGATTAAGCTGACATTCATGAATCATGAATGGCACAATAGAAGGTTATTGAATTTGGATCACACTGGATTGGAAAACTGGCAGCAGGAGGACAGAATTGTCCCAAGTTGGAAACATTCAGCAGAGAAGGAGCCAGACGAGGAACACAAGTGTGTAGGAGTGTACAGTACACATGTACAAAAAAGCTTGTATGCGCATATTATAATTTAAAGAAAATGTGTGTACAAATAAAAAGTGTACACACACATGAAGGATGGGATTTCCAGACACATTCAGCATTGCTTTAACTCTGCTCCGTTTAAAATCAGGTGGGGGTTAGGATATTGACTTTAATGGGGGAAGAGTTAAGTCTGCTCAAGAGTGCTTTTGAAAATCCAACACATGTATGCGTGTGTACACACACCGTTAAGAGTGCTCTAGGTGGTATTTTTTATAACAGAAAAATGCTCTTTGGATGTCATGTTTTTAATCATTGTACATTTAAGTAGTGCAAGAAATGTATCCTCTCTCCAGGTGACTTCACTCATAAATCCTCTCTACATCTTACCTAACTGTTCAGAAATTATGTATATTGTGCTAGTATACTTCCTGTACATTCAAAAACACAGATCTGATAACCCATCAGATGTACATCAATACCCTTCAACCCCAGGAAATAAAACAGAGAGATTCATTTCTCTGGGTTACTGTCCTTTTACTGAATAAATTACTGAACTTATTAAACTCATCAAATAGTTTACCTGACGGATCATTCAGCCATTCAATACAGGACTTCTTACATGTACGACGCTGAAAAAATTATCACTGATCACTAGATATCTGTATTTGGCTTCCCCTTTTGTTTTACAATTATTGGGAAATGTAGTAGTCACTCAATACCACAGAACTAAGTTCACTTGAGAGGAAATATGCTATATAAAAAGTAAAATATCAATTGTGCTGTAGTCAGGTAGGCATATTTAGAAAGCGTTTCAAAACTCACCTACAGTATCTGTTGTGTCTGCAAACTAGCAGGTACTGAAGATAATTTAGGGTTTAGGATACCAGCGCTGAACACAATCAATGTGGATCAAATGCACATTACCAAACTGAATGCATTTTATTTCTCCATTATGTCGGAGCATGAATCGGGGTGTAGATTCAAATAGTGGAATACAAAAAAGTGTTTGTATATCTAAATACAGCTACATCAGTATATAATTACATAATATATCAGACAGAGGTATTGTAGAGCGAGCTTTCGCATTTTGAGGGACATTCGCTGATTTCAAGGCAACTCTACAACCAGGTTTATATGGCAGATTACTGCCAATTCATCTATTCCCATATGAATAAACTGGTTGGCAGAGAGGGGCAGATTATCACTAATGGCTCTATTATGGAGAGAAGCTGCAGCCATTAGCTATTTTACATCTGGACAAAGGAGAATTTAATTGATGGCCCATCGCCCAGACGACAGAGAGAGATGATGGTTTCACCTTAATGCCAAACATTAAAAATTCACATGGTTTTGTAGGAAGGGGAGTGTTCATCCAGTCTGATTCTGAATAGGGGGTATTTTGAAAGATGACAAGAAGAGAGAAGCCAGGCAATAGGAGCTGCCTACCCCAGAGACAGACAATCACAACTTATAAAGAGCTTAAAAAAAGATTATTGGTTTTGTTATTTTCCTTAACTGCCATTTCAATACTGAAAAGGAGGGAGAAAAAAAATTTACATGCTGAACATACAAGAAGACATCTTGGGATGTTTATATTCATTCAGGAGAAAAAAATGGAACAATTCCTTTAAGACACTTATGACAGAAGAGTTATTTTTCATGTGTGTTTATATATACAGTTGTCTCATTTTACACATATACCATTCCCCGCCTCCAACCCCTACAACCCACTTCCTATTGTATTAAACCTAAACCCCCAAATTTAAACCCCCCTGGCAATGCCAATTTTACTTTCTTTGATGCTTGATTTATAATATCAAGCTGATATAACAATATACTTTATACACTACAGTATACACAATATTTATTCACCCACCACTGAAATGCAGCACTTACTAAACAGCCCAACACTATGGTAAAACATGAAGTTAGAGGGAGTCTGGGGATAGATATCACAGAGGAATGCACCCCCCTTGGAATTTAACCAGGATGTTGACCATGATCACCAGCACCGCATCCTGCCGGCTCACTAGCTTGTCCTTGGAGTTCTCCTGTCTATGTAAAAATTACCTTAGCTAGGTTAGCTTGCAAGACCTTGTAAGATCACAGCCCAGTTTGATATAGCTGCAGATAATTTTACACTCCTGATCAATGTGACAGGACATTAGTCTGTCTTGTCTATAATTTATATTTTATACTGAGTAAAGTTAAAAGGGAATAATAAGAATATGAGCCCTGTCTCTTTATAGTCAGACAACTCGATTCAGGTTGATACCTCTAACCAGGTTTGTTAACATGCAGATGCATGGCTGTTAGGGTAGAATAAAGAACAGAAGGCCCTTTGAGTGGCTGCTGATTTGGAAATAAGATCTGAAGAGGGGCTCGAGGACACCTGATAGAGTTATAGAATTGTACTAGAAAATCAGGAAGCAAAAATGTTTGCTCATAGCGCTGAATACATTCCTGAATGGATTTTGGAAACATATGGTGGGCATATCACAAGACACTGAAATATCCTTGGATGGTACATCTGAGGAAATATTGGCGAGGAAGTATTGTGCTTGTCTGTGCTTACCGGAGAATCGACGCTGCAGCGATCTATGCATCGGCGGTCGATTTAGCAGGTCTAGTGACTTCTGAAGTGTCTGTTCCAAGGAATCCTCCCATGGCTAGAACCAGGGCTTTTAGGACCTTTTACGTCTCTCTGGCCCATTTGCCTGGTATAAAATGTTCAGGATCAGCGGGAGGATCTCACCCTGGACATGAGATTTTGCTTATTCACGTTAACTAACCAAATGTTGCCACAATCTATATTAGCTGTTGTAGAGGCTAAAACTAAGTGGGTTGTGCTTGTGAATCCATTTCTTTTGTTTGAACTGGATGTTTTCCTCCTACCTCTATGTGTGTGAATGTGTGTGTGCACGTGCGTATGTGCAAGAGAGAGGATTTAGGCTGTGACAGTAATGTTTGTTTTACCACCACCACCCCACTCACTCGTCTCTGCTCCTTCCCCCCGTTGCTCACTCTTTCGGCTGGTAAAAAGTGGGGGATGTTATGGCCCCTTGAACCCCCTGTTCCAATGCCCCATCTCTCTGCATCCCCAGTTTAACTTCAATTGGGCTACTCACATAGTTAAAGTTACACAGGTGAGTGAGTGTATTCAGCATTAGAACCTTAGCATTTATGGAGGGAAATGCAGGTAAGGAGTGTAAGGTGATATCACAACAGAATTCCATATTCTTGTTATTTTGCCATTTTACAAGTGTACGCAGAGAAGTGGAACATATCTTAGCTTAACTTTATCTGGCTTGCCATCAGATAATATTGGTTAAACTGTAAAATGGTAACACAGCTATTCTTATTTACAATTAGTGTAAATGTTGTGTAATGATTATTGGAGCTGAGTGTCTAATAGACATTCTCAAATATCTCGGCTGCATTTTAGTGATAGCAATTAGTTATGTCTATCTGCATAAGATATGGATTTTACCATGTGAAAAGGGTTATTTTTCTTCATGGTAAATAAAAACATTGAGCAATATGCATACATTATGTTAAAGTATAACTGTTAAATACATTTTATGTCCAGTCTCATAAGTGTTATAATTCTAGCATCTATAATGAGATGTGTTAAATAAAAAAAATTCAGCTTGATAATTAAATTTATTGTTTATTTTTCAGATTAAAGTTTCACAGCTATTCACATCCATTTAGTGTTAGCTATGTAACTATCTAATTTTCATAGCTTGTATTAGTACTGTTTATTTAAACAAAAAAAGTAGTTTTCTTCTTTAGTTGCGATGGATTGTATTTATAAATTTATAGGTCCTATTTAGCATGCCTTACTCAGGAAAAACGAGGGTGACCAGATGTCCCAATAAAATCGGGACTTTCCCGATATTTAACCCTTTGTCCCGATCAATGTACGATCGGGACACCATTTGTCCTGATATTCAGGTAAGGAGGTGAGCAGGAGGGAGGCGCCGACTCCGTGGGTGCTCCAGGGTTGGAGCACCCATGGGGAAAAATTGCAGCCAAGCTCCCCCCTCCTTACCTCCTCCCCTCTCCCTCCCACCGTGCCGCGTCCCCGCTCCTGCCCCCATCCCAGTGCTTCCCACCACCTAACAGCTCTTTGGTGGCGCTTGGCGCTTTCCAGGAGGGAGGGGGGAGGAGTGGGGACGCGGCGCACTCAGGGGAAGAGGTGAAGAAGAGGCAGGGCAGGGTCAGGGACTTGGGGAAAGGAGGTGGAATGGGGGCGGAGTAAGGGCGGATGTTTGGGCGGGAAGAGGTGAGAGGTGAGCGAGGACCCACCCGGCAGAGGGGAAGTCAGCGCCATAGAGGTGAGTGGTGGGCGGGGGGGTGAAGAGGCGAGTGGTGGGCAGAGAGGGTGAAGAGGCAAGCGAGCGAGCAGTGGGTGGGCAGGTGAGGGGGGAGGTGAGGAGGCGAGCAGTGGGTGGGGGACTGAGGAAGGATGCAGCAAACCAGCAGGGGGCCAGGGGATGAGGAAGGGCGCAGTGGGGGGGGGGGGGGGGGGGGGGGGGGGGGG
>NC_048300.1:89482434-89602355 GCF_013100865.1 Trachemys scripta elegans | reverse complement strand
GGGCTCGGCTCCCCGCCCGGCTCCCGGCTCCCCGCGGGCTCGGCTCCCCGCCCGGCTCCCCGGCTCCCCGCGGGCTCGGCTCCCCGGCTCCCCGTGGGCTCGGCTCCCCGCCCGGCTCCCGGCTCCCCGCGGGCTCGGCTGACCGGCTCCCCGGACCCGCGCCCGGCCCGGCACTGTGACCCTGGCCCGGCACTGCCCCACTGGTTCCCGGCCCGGCACCATGCTCCCGGCCCCGCACCGGCGCCGGCCCCGGCCGAGCACCACCGAGCCCTCCTGATTTTCCCGGACATGCCCGGCTTTTGGGGATTTCCCCCCGGACGGGGATTTGAACCCCCAAAAGCCGGACATGTCCGGGAAAATCCGGACGTATGGTAACCCTACAGTTATGCTTTGAAAATGCATATTCCTGATGGTTACCCCTAGATGAAGTTCATCCCCCTGTGAGGACAGAGACAAGGAGGCTCATGTTGATAGAGGTTCCCTGCTGTTGTTTGCTAACATGCAGATCAGTTTGTTCCTGCTCCCTTCCTTGCCAAATGGCCACTTGATAGGTGATTGCCCATCAATTTCGATGACACCTGGCTAGAGGCGTCAGCTTGTCCTTTGTCTTTGAGAAACTGGTTTACCCACGCTTGTCTGGTAAACACACTTCTAAACCTAATTTCAGTTCATGGTCGTAACTTTACATATAATGTTACTATACACATTCGCCATGATATTATTGATCAGTGAGTTATTACTTTTCAAATTGTACCTCACAAGGCATATTTTGTACAAAAATTATTACAATAGTGTGTAGGGTGTGAATGTATGAATGCATTTGGTCACATAACCTCCCCAAGAGGACCTTGTGTTGTCTACATGGGAACTTAGGTCGGCTTAACTATGCCACTCAGCAATATGGATTTTTCACACCCCTGAGTGACGTAGTTATGCTGACCTAATTTTCTAATATAATTCAGGCCAGGGTCTCAGAAACACTGTTTCCTGGCTCATTACAAATATTTGTAACCTACTAGAAGTGGGCTGTAGTCCACGAAAACTTATGCTCTAATAAATTTGTTAGTCTCTAAGGTGCCACAAGTACTCCTGTTCTTCTTTTTGCGGATACAGACTAACACGGCTGCTACTCTGTAACCCTCCTTTGTCCTATGACTGCAGAGTGTTAATAGCTCACTCCATTGTAAATGGTTTCTTGCAACATGTGTTAATAACCCCTTATGCTTAACAATCTTTTCCACCTTGTATTTAGCTGTGACCCTCTGGTTATCTTTTCCAGACCTCAAGAGCTCTGTGAAGTTCAAAAGCTTGTTTCACCAACAAGTTGGTCCAATAAAAGATTTTACCTCACCTACCTTGTCTCTCATACCCTGGAATTAACATGGCTACAACAACACTACAAACAGTTTAATTATAACATTCGGTGTTTGATTCTTATTCAGCCTCTGAAGTCTTAGGCCTGGTCTTTACTACAAAGTTGGTCAACACAAGGTGGCTTATGTCAACCTAGTTGTTTGTGTCTATGCTTAACTTTGACTCCAACTGATGTAAGTGCCCTCTTACAGAGATACAATAACACTTCATCCCTGAGCCAAAGTCAATGTATTGAGGTTGATGCAGAATGAGTGTAGACACTGTGTTACTTATGTTGACACTAATAGTCATCCAACAGCTGTCCCACAGTGCTCTACACTGACTGTTCTGGTCACAATTGTGAACTCCACTGCCAAGGGATCACATAGACAAGAAGCCCCCTGTTCCCTTTTAAAGACCTACAAATTGTTGAAATGCAATTGTCCACTTTGGTGAGCACACCTAGCAGTTCTCCATTGTGGTGTGCAACTGCCCAGTTGACCATACTGGCTACACCATCGAGATGCGTTCCAGCTTGGCGTAGACAGGAGATACTGCATCTCCTGGACCTGTGGGGAGAAGAGGCTGTGCAGGCATAGCTACGGACCAGCTGTAGAAACATGGACGTTTACAAGCAGATTGCACAGGGGATGCAGGAGAAGGGAAACAACAGGCACCGGCCGGAGTGCTGTGTGAAAGCAATGAAACTGTTTCAGGTGTACCAGAAGGCCAGGGAGATTAAAGTCAATACAGTACTGAGCTGCAGGGCTGCCACTGTTACAAAGAGCTGCATGCCATACTTGGTGGAGACCCCACCACCACCCTGCAAACCACTGTGGATACCTCTGAGGAACCCAGTCACAGGCCCCCGGCACAGCAAGGATGAGGAGGAGGTAGAGACATGCAGCTAGGGACTCCAGCTATACCACAAGCCATGACCTGTTTGAGACTTCACCGCAGTCCAGTCAATCCCAGCAATTGAGCACGGGTGAGCCTGATGCAGGGAAGGAACCTTGGGTAAGTGTGTGGGTAAGTGATTGTACTTCCCATTACAATGATATACTGATGGTGCCCCCAACTTCACAGGGCACAGCTATCAACTTTTCATTAATGTACTCATACTAGAAGAGGTAGCAGTACAACAGAAAGAGGTAGACTTATCTGGTATTCATTCCCCTGAAGAGTCAGGCACTGGGGAAGGGGGGAGGCATGCAGCATACTTTATGTACCCCGGCATGTCCTTTCAATCCTTCTCAGAGATCTCAATGACACTTTCACGGAAGTACACTGCAATCCTCTCCTGCAGGTTTCTAGAGGTGGCAGCCTTATTTCTTCCTCTGCAGTAGCCAGGACACTTTCCCACACCAGTCAGCAGTAACTTCAGCAGGGACCATTGCAGTACACAGGCTAGCAGCCTATGGGCCTGGTTGGCTTTGGGATGCCAGCAGCAGCTCTCTGTGCCTTTGTGACCTTCAGGAGTGAGATAGCAGCTAAAATCACCTCCACCTGCCCATTATTCAGTGCCATTGCCCTGTATTCATAGTTTCATGCAACCAAGCAATTCCCTCCTCATTTCCCTCATGTCTGGTGATCCATATTCACCATGGCTGGTACTGTGAATGGTACCGTGCACAAGCACTCTGTAGCAGAAGTGTCAATAAGAATGTCTTGCTTAAAACTTAAGGGGAGCAAGGGAAGGGAGTTCTGAATCTTAACTTTCCTTTCTCTTGTGACAATGGTATCTCTGTGTTTTATCTGCAGCTGCTGCCATTGCAGCCTGGAAGGGTTCCCCCTCCACAGTCATGGAACACCTGAGCCAGATAAGGAGGAGAAAGAAGATGACTCGGGATGACATGGGTGATAAGATCCTGCAAGTCAGTGCTTCATCAGAGCATGAGCAGAGGGTCTGGAGGATGAACCTTGCAGACAGCCTGGAGAAGGAAAGAACAGACAGGAAAAAGGCCCAGGAGTCTCAGCAGTAAAAAGAGAGGAAGGTGCACCAGGACATAATGGGGCTTCTCTGGCACCAAATACAGTTGTGGATGTACAGGTTCAACAATCACAAGCACGCCTCCCCCTGCAGTCCATGGAGAACTCCAATGCAGCACCTCCCTAAACACACACCCCTCAACATTCCCTTTCGCATCAGGGGCCACATCCCTACCCCTACCACTCCACTCCAGGAGACATTAAGGACAACAACAGCTTCACATACAGTGACCTGTGAAAGCGACAGTTGCTATCTGTGTAGCTAAAATAACCGTGAATGTTCTTTCCATTTGTTAAGTTCTGTTCCATTAATACATTAAGTTTTTAATGTGTTTGCTTTTAACTTGCACCAATTTTTTTGCACTGGGTCTGTTACTGAATAAAATTCTATTATTTGGAAAATAATTTGTCATTATTAGTTTAAAATATATAATGCAGATTGCCTAGCAGTTCTGAAAGCACCCATTTACTTGTTACTGTACAACATCACAGATACAAACAATGTAATAATCTTAAATATACACAAGCACCACAAAATTAATAAGTGCATTGACAATGTTATATGCATAGATGTACACAAAGCACCACACACTTCCTAAGAGGCCCCAAAACAGCAGGGCCAGATAGGGCATGATACACCACAACACAATACTGTGACTCACTGTTAAAGTGCTTTCAAAGTCTCCCTGAGTCATATAGCTCTGTGTTGAGCTCTTCTAATACCCTTATGTCTGACTGTTCAACTCAGCAGACAGCTGCTCCACCTCTTCCCTCCACTGTGGTGGCAACTTTTCCCCTTTTGCTTCACAGATATTATGCAGGCAGATACAATATAACCATTGGGATTTTTTTTCATTCAGATCCAATCTTATGAATAAACAACGCAAGCGTCCGTCCCTTCAATCTATCTAAAGCACATTCAGTTGTCATTCTTCATCCTCTGAGCCTGTAGTTGAATCATTCCTTGGTGCTGTCCAGGTGGCCGGTGTATGGCTTTATGAGCCAGAAGAGCAAGGGGTAGGCTGAGCATTGGCATTTCAACATTGCCAATGGTAAACCACTGGTCAGGAAAGAAAGTCCCTGCTTATAGATCTCTGAAAAACCCAGTGTTCTTAAAGATACAATCATCAAGCACCTTCCCTGACCAGCCAACACTACCGTCGGTAAAGTGATCTCTTGCTCCCAGTCACCCCTGCACAACTTGTCTCTGCCCCACCATGCATTGCCAAAAATTTCCAAAAGACTGGACAGTGGCAGGTTGCATGCGAGAACACCTACCCATGGTGCACAACACTGTGCATCGACACAAACATTCCAGGTGAGTATGTGCAGCGCTGATGGAAGGAGCCAAGTATGCAACCACAAAAGCGATATACTAATGGTGGCAGCTTTATGCCAGTATAACCTGCATCAACCAAAGTTTGCAATGTAGACATGGCCTTAATGTCTTTAAAAAGGGTTCACATACAAAAGGTAACTCCATACAGGATAGTCTCAGACTTGGCCTCAGCACTTCCACGTAGGCATTGATTAGGTGTCTATTTGAATTTGTTTTAAAAATAAATAAATGGGGAGATGCACAATTTAAAACTAAAATAGAACCAAGCACATTGTACAAAGGTCTATTTCAAGTAATTCTCCTTGAAACTGTAACAAAGGAATGTTTCCTGGGGATTAAATGGACTGTCAGGTAATCAGAAACGTTGTTTTAGGTTTTCTTCACGAGAAAAGGAGCACTTTGGATGGATTTTGTTTCTGGTGCTTTATGACACTTTACATCTTATTCCCTCATGTCACACCAGGTTTTCATTATTCATAAACGCACTTGCAGGATCAGCCAATAAGCCATTTTCTTCCCCATCCAATGCAAATGCATGCATCCCCACCGTAATGTTCTTTTAATTATGGCTCACACTGTCACTTAATTGTTTTAAAGGGTTGCTTAAAGGGTCCTCCTCCCCAGTCAATTTAAAACCCATGGTGTTTATACAGTGTGCCAGTCATTAAGATCATCTTTCAGCAGATGACAGACAAAAATGAGAATGCTTTTGTTACTCCTCTTCCTGGATGATAAAGAGAGCAGAGATCACAAGGGACCCCCTACTCACAGAGACTGACAACACATACTTTAATAAGTTGGACCATCTTAAAACATGCAATAATCCCACCCGCCTAACGGAACCATTACTTGATTCTAGAGCCCTTGTGAACGAATGTTCCATTTCTAAGCAAGCTAATTGAGATGCTAGAAAAAACAGTTTTCATTGCCACCTATCAGCTGCTAGCATCCAGGATCCCTCGCACTCTGGCTTGAGGCCAGCACATAGTACAAAGACAGAACATGTTGCTCTGGTGGATGAGCACTTCTAGTCCACTGACAAGGTAAGTGATCATCCTCATCCTGCTGGCCTTCCCTCTCTGACATCTATTACCCTTTATCACCATGTACTCCTGTCCCATCTCACATGGCTCAGGTCCTTCCTCTTAGACCTGACCCAAAAGGTCATTATAGTCAACTATTCCTCCCTCTCCAAGTTCCCACAAAGCATAATCCTCTCCTGTATGTTACTCAATAACTACATGAACCCATTGGGGAAGATGGTGAGACAACATGGGGTGATATGTCAACAAGCAGACAGCATCTCTTTTACATCCAACGTAAACAGCATCATCTCCCAGCTCTTACAATGCCTAGCTGTAACTGGCACCTGAATGAAGAGCAGATACTAAAGCTGAATCCATGCAAGACTGAGGTGATTTAGGTAGGAAGAAGGAACTGCAGTGAAGAACTTGCCTCCTCTGTTTACATCCCCTCACTAACAAGGGCACCAGTCCTCAGACTGTTGGCTCCAGTTCTGCAGGCCAAGATTCCTCCATTGGATTCCTCAATGCTGCTGGATGTCCAAATAGCAAAAGACACCCATTTCCATTAGATTATATGATGTAGCAGTCAATTGTTTTGTTAGAAACAAACAATTGCGGGCAAGCAGTGTTTATAAAAATCACTTTTTATATGCATATATTTCGGTTTAGAATTTTTGTGTATTGGCGAAAGCTGGCATAATGTGGACAGATGCTGTACAAGCATCTCCCAAGGAGTTCTGCCACAGCATTTCCAGAAACATTTCCTGCTACTCCAACCCTGGGTTTCTCCTGTGCAAAGCTGCCTATTGTGCCAAATTGTGGCATAGACTTGTGCTGTGGACAATTACTTAGGAACTGACTTTTGGTTTCTATAAAAAATGGCCTCCGCTTTCCATCAGCCAACATGACATGACTCTTGAAATCACACATTGTGCTGACCCAGCTACAGACAGTAATAATTGCAATTCGGACTCAGACTTAAAGGCTAGAAGGGGCCCATCATGATCATCTAGTCTGACCTTCTGCACATCGCAGGCCACAGAACCTCATCCACCCAATCCCTTAATAGCCATAACCTCTGGCTGAGTTACTGAAGTCCTCAAATCTTGATGTAAAGACTTCAAAAGTTACAGAGAATCCACCATTTACTCTAGTTCAAGCCAGTAAGTGATCCATGCCCACACTGCAGAGAAAGATGAAAAACCCCCAGGGTCTCTGTCAATTTGACCTGGTGGAAAATTCCTTCCCAACCCTAAATATGGTGATCAGTTAGATCCTGATCATGTGGTTGAGACCCACCAGCCAGATGCCTGGGAAAGAATGCTCTGTAGTAACTCAGAAACCTCCCCATTTAGTGTCCCATCTCCAATCACTGGAGATTTGTGCTAGCAGCACTTGCGGATGGGCCATATGCCACTGTTAGCAACCTCACCACACCATCCCCTCCATAAACTTATCAAGCTCAGTCTTGAAACTAATTAGGTTTTTTCTCCCACTACTCCCCTTGGAAGGCTGCTCCAGAACCTCACTCATCTGATGGTTAGAAATCTTCATCTAATTTCAAGACTGAGCTTGTTTGTGTCCAGTTTATATCCATTTGATCTTGTGCCAACATTGGCCCTTAATTTAAATAACTCCTCGCCCTCCCTGCTCTTTCTCCCTCTGATATATTTATAGAGAGCAATCATATCTCCCCTCAGCCTTCATTTTTTAGGCTAAACAAGCCAAGCTTGTTAAGTCTCCTCCTATAAGGTAGGTTCTCCATTCTTCTGATCATCTTAGTAGCCCATCTCAGCATCTGTTCCAGTGTGAATTCATTTTTCTTAAACATGGGAGACCAGAATTGCACATAGTATTCCCAAATGAGGTCTCACCAGTGTCTCGTACAATGGTACTAACACTTCTCCTGGAAATATCTCACCTGATGCATGCTAGGATTGCATTAGCCTTTTTCACAGCCACATCACATTGGCAACTTACAGTCATCTTGTGATCGACCAATACACCCACATCTTTCTCCTCCTCTGTTGCTTCAAACCAATAAGCCCCAGTTTACGGCAAAAATTCTTGTTATTCCTTAAGTGCATGACCTTCCAAATTTCATACCATTTCTATAACTCCAAGTAGTGGTGGTGCAGTCATCCCTTTCTTTAGGTCGGAGGGAGGCCACACCGCCTCATTACATTGCCAGGATTGCGGCCTACTGTTAGGGGAATTAGCAGAGTAGGCATAGTGTCCTGGCCTTCATAACAGGGTTAACTCCCAACAGTCAATAGGCCCTAGGCCCTCATCAGGGTAGAGCCAGTAAGCAGTCTATTCGCTCTAACCCTTAGGCAGGGGTGTGCTGGCAAACTGTCTATAGCGCTAACCCTGAGGCAGGGGTGTGCTGGTGAAAGGTCTATTGTCCTGGCTCTGGCAGCCGACAGACAAACTTCGTGGCCTATGGCGGGGAGGCTGCGGCAGGGTAGGCGGATGCAGGCCCACCCAACTCCACTGTGTCCCAGCTCAGGGCCCTAACAGTAGCGGGGTGTTCCACCACTAGGTCAGCAAGGATCCTCCTGCAACACGCTGACCGGCTGTTAAGGCGCCACACCATCAAACTAAAGTTTGGTTTCCCTGGGCTACTTCCTTCCAGAGTTCTGGATCAGGCTCCATACTCAGGCTCTTTTATTTCATCAGGGTACTCAGCCACCGGCAGTCCCTCCAGCTCCTACCCAGTCTCGGTCCTCTGCAGATCCAGGGCACCGCCTGGCTCAGCAGCAGGGTCGGTGGGCATCACAAGCAGAACACGTCTGTCTCCTTCCCTGGCTGTGCTCCAACTTCACTAGGGGCTCCGCCTTTTGTACTTCCTGCCCCGCCTCTCAACTTCTGGAGGGAAGGCCGAGCCAAGCCTGACTCCACCCACCCGGGCAGAGAGAGCAGAGAGACTCTAGTTTTCAAGAGCATCCAAATCCCCTTGTATGATAGTCCAGTCTTCATCCATATTGGCAATACCTCCCAACTCTATCATCCACAAATTTTATTAGAATACTCCCACTTTTCAGGTCAAGGTTATTATTGAAAACATTAAACTGAATTAATAAGAGATAGAGGGGAATGATTCCCTCTGAGGCTGTATCAGGCTCTATCCCTCTCTTCCTTCAGTTGTCACGGAAGCTCCCACTCTCAGTCAGCCATCTCCTTAGGAGCTGAGAGTTGAAGGTCTGTTCTCTTCCCTGGTGTGCCCACCAGTGAGCTGCTCTGTTTTCTTATTAAGCTCCTCTTCCAGCCTGTACATGCCTTGCAGCTGTGGCAGGGTAGAGCTGGCTGAGACCAGAGCAGGTCCTTAACCCCTTGTTGTCCAGTGTGGGATCTGTATACCGCATCACAGCCACTCTGCCACTGCTCCCAAGCTCCTCATTACCCATTCTAAAAACTGAGGCAAAGTATGTGTTTGGGTGTTGAGCATACTTAGATTATCTTTAATCTGTACCTCATGCTCAATGTTTAGCAGTCCCACTATTCTGTTCACCTTAATTTTTATTCTAAGCTAGAGTGAGATATATTTGATGCTACTAATGAACCTGCAAAAGGATATTTTTAATCTAAAAAAGAGGGTTTCTTTTCCATGAACTGCTTCCTTCTAAAAGAATTTTGATTCCAATTATTCAGACACCTGCTGGTGTCCCAGCAGCACCCTTGGCAGCAGCTAACCCTCCAGAGCTGAGCAGCAGAAGGAAACAAACCACAGAACAATGTCGTACAGTACACACACCAAAAAGCCTAAGAGCACAGCAGTAAATCTGTCATTAATATGACATCACAAGAGTCTGCTTGTTTGTTTGCTTTCTCTTTTTATACCTTGATGCTCTCTCTTGTGTGGCACATGTTGAATTTTTCTTGATTAAGTTGAGGCTTTTATTATGCTGTATCCTCTGCAGAATTAAGGAAAGGAGATACATAACTGTGTATGGCAAAGGCAGTGATACAGATACTGAACTCATAGAGCTGAAATGACAAGCAAACAAATAAAGCTCTCTTGTACCTGCTTAAAGGTGTAGTATTTAAGGATCCATCTCTGCAAACATACTTTGGGAAAACAGAAAGTGGAATCAGTGTTACACAGAAAGATAAATACTTAAAATTGTCAAAAGAAAACAGGGAAAAAAGGTTAGACTGTAAGTTCCTTGCGGCAAGGCATTGTGTCTTATGCATTTGTACAGTGTTTTGCACAATCAGTCCTTGATTCTGATTGGAGTTTCTGGTGCTACCACAATTAATAGTAATAAAAATAATACTGTGATCTCCTTGGGACATTCCCTGCAAATTTCCTGACCAGAACTTTGAAAAAAACAAGAGTGATTGCCCCAGAGAATCCATCCCAGTGGAGCAATGAGCCCAGTGCATACTGGTATAGACTGAGGGCCAAACCTTTGTGCACTTAGCATGACTTACAGGATCAAAGATGGGTTTTAGCTACCTTTGAACCCCATCCTTCCCTTAGATCCTGTGGCTGCTGGGTGCCAATGTGGTCCCCCAGCGCGTGGTAGAACAGTCTGCATATGGTGTAGGAGCTGTTACGACAGATCTGCCCTATCCAAGGTTCTCCTACATAAGGGGAGTCTTCTAGTGGACCTTTAAGCCCAGTTAAAGTTTGCTTTGTGGTACCAGAGCAGCACAAAACACCCGTAGGAGCTGTCAAGGATCTGACCCCAAGAATTCAGTCAGTGCTGTATGGATACTCGAACTGCACAGTTATCATCAGTAGAGCTCCTAGTTATGTGCCTCACTACCAAATTTTAGCACCTTGATTTAAGGAGCTCTCAGTAACCTGGACACCGCACTTACATATTTAATAGAGACTAATAGGAAAAAAAGGAGGGGGAAGGATGAGGAACTATGTACTATAGCTTATGAGGATTTTAAAGTGTCAAGAATAAGAAACAGAAGTTAACACCACAAATAAAGATAGTGAAAACTGATTAGCTTCTCCATTTCACCTTACACCATATACAAAACAAGGGATCACAACATGAAATTAAGAACTGGTACATTTAGAAATACTGGCCTACATTTTCAAAAGTGACTCATGATTTTTGGATGCCCCATTTGAGACACTTTGAAGGTGCCTGATTATCAAAGGGCAGTTGATCAACACCTTCTGAAAATCAGCTCCCTTCAAAGTGTCTCAAGTTGGACACACAAAAATCACTAGCCACTTCTGAAAATATAGGCCTCAAGGGATTCATTGCTGCAGCTGATCATAGAGTCAAATACAGTTCCTGGATTCTTAAAAGAGTTAGACAACAACTTAATGATCAATGATGGCATCTGTAGTTATGCAAGATAAGATAATGGTAATCAAACGGATCTAGTTTTGAGTCAGGGAAGGGAAATGGGAGAAGAGGAGGGGACACCTTGGTCATGGGCTGACCACCATTTCCTACATGCTAGGATCACAGCACACCTCTTCTCTCAAGGTGGAGTACCTAATATATTGGTCTGCCTGGAGAGGTTAATGAAACCTGATCAGTTTCAGATAATTTAAAGGAGCAGACAAGAGATCATTTTACCAGTGGCAAGAAAATAATAACATTGTTATTATTTATTAATGTTGAATTATAATATTACAATGATGTAATAATTCCCAGTCAAGAAGTGCACTAAAGATAGCATTAGGACTGAGAGTGCAAATCAGTAATTTAGGGTAAGAGACGCTACAGCAGTGTTGTAATTATCCCCAAACCAAGCACTATACACTCTAGAGATTCAGAGTTAAGGTTAAATTTAAAAGACATCCAAACCAGCTTACGTATAGAAATACACAGTTAGCATATCCAATAACCTTAACTTTGCCCTGTAGTGACAACATGCAACACCCATATAATTATGGTTAAGGGATTTTAGAGTTTGTGGTGCCAGATTAGATTAAACTGATTATTACAGACACATTAGAAAGTCTGTTTTTCCCCACCTCATGGTATCCTATTTGTTTTTCTTCATGGTGAGTGAAGCCAAGGTGCCCTCAGGGAAGGTGGAGGCAACCTATGCTGTCCAGAGGCAGAGAGGAGCAGATAGGGTGACTAGATAGCAGATGTGAAAAATCGGAAGTGAGGGTGGGAGGGTAATAGGTGCCTACATAAGACAAAGCCCCAAATATCAGGACTGTCCCTATAAAATCGGGACATCTGGTCACCCAGGAGCAGATGTTTGGAGGCAATGGCCATTTTTGCTAAGACCCACTTTGTAAGCTCTTCAGTGCAGGAAATCTCTCATACGTTGCATTTGTACACTGCCTAGCACGATAGTGCCCCAACGCTGTGCTTTACACATGAGGGATGACAAATTAGAACCTTGCTGTACTCCATGGGAGAGGGCCCTCAGGCCAGAGAAGTAATCATTCCTCAAGACTCTCTGAGTGCTCTTCCTGACTAAAATGGCTCCTAAGCATTCAGTGAATAGTACCATTATCTATGTTAGAAACATTTTCCTTAAAAGTTAATATAGAGAGCAAAATTCATCCTGGACATAGCGCCATTGCCTTCAATAGAGGTACACCAGGGATGAGTTTGTTGAAGATGTCTAATATGAAAATACTGGAATGGGGAAATTTTTAGCAAAATAAAAATAAATATTTACTGGGATTTTGCAACTTAATTTGCTTCTGAATGCCACTGAACTTGATCACATGTGGTTGCTACAGTGCATGTGTCACCTAAACAGTAAATCAGTGCACGGAGAATTGTGTTCATTCATGCATCAGCATTTTTGAGTCAAGATACCTCTTATTCTTGAGATTGTTGATTGCAATCCTTTCAAACTCGGAACCCACTGCATATGCCTTACATGAATCACATTCAGCACAGGGCATTTCTGAAGCTCTGTCACAAACAACCTGGGAATAAAAGATCAGACTTACAGTTTATTTTTCCTGCATCTTGTTAAATACTGTACCAGGAATTTTGAAGAAACCCAATGCATAAATACATATTTTGTCTGATTCAGTAACATATCTAATTCAAATAGCACCACATTATAAAACCAAAGGGCTGCTGTTATTCACCTACAATTTAAATAGCAACACTTTCTTTCTCTACTTCTACATTTTAAAGTGGGTCAAACCTGACAGTAACCTAACACTTATATATATATATATATATATACCCTCCCAGCACACTCCTCCAAAAAGTAACCAGAAAACAACTGATCAACTAACATAAAATTACTTGTTCCTTTTATTTTATTGTCACTCCTTTTAAGCAGTCAGGCTGATGGTGGATCAGTATTAGCAATCTCAGATAATTGGAAGATTGCACATCTTAATTGATATCTTTAATTAGCTATGGCAACGATCCAGTCTTCATCTGCAGTTTTAAGCAACAGAGAGTCCTGTGGCACCTTTTTTTTGGTCTGTGATGTTTGCTTTTTGCCAGGATTTCTGTTATCTGTCAAAAGTGATATAGGCTTTATTTCCTAAGCACACCACACGATATCTAACAACTTTTTTGGAGGTAGTGGTTTACCAAAGGTTGCAAGATATTTATGAATGAACTTCATGGTGGTGAAAGACACTGAATTGGTAACCTTAGAGACTTCCTTTTATATACAGAAAAGGTATGACAAAGATTACATTACAGGCTTCCCCACCAATATGAGACTCTGCTATGGAGTGACCACCTCTCTAGATGACAGTGTAATTGAGACATGATGCCCATTCAATCCCTGGACTCAGACAAAGGTGCCATTTGTGAAAATGGACGTGGAATGCTACTTGCTATGAACTGGAATGAGACCATTCTTTCATCAATGACAACTCCTCTCTGTAGCTAGCAACTTAGGCTAGATTTGAACTGCTGCTCTTGAGGTGAAAAAGCTCACTAATAATCTCTTTTGCCACACTCTGTTGACATTACTAGACATCATTACACTGATAGTTATTCCAAAGAAAGAGAATACCTGGACCTGAGCATTTTCTCTGGCTTTGTTCTTAGTATTTTCAAGATAGAATTGAAAGGACATTTTTTCCACTAGGTTTCAAAAGTTTGAAAGATTGGTAACACATTATACATCTAGGCTTAAAATGACAACTATCAGCAGTTAAAACTATAGGAGCCAGATCTTCAGCTGGCGTAAACCAGCATAGCGCCATTGGCTACACCAATTTACAGCACCTGAGGGTCTGGCTCTCAATGTTAAGAAAAAATATTTCCTTTATTTACCTGCCAAGACCTATACTTAGTGATCTGTTTCCCCCATACAATAGTTGATGGTATCCCCAACCCCGAAGGGAATGCAACTCTTTAGGTGCTAGTGATGTCTTCACCTCTAGCAGGAGATCTGCAAAAAGCTAAGCCTTTCAGTTCACCTTTAAGGAAACAACTGGAGACCAACCGATGTCTATAAATAAATCTGATTTTCCTTTTCTTTTGGCCAGCACATTATACATTTCTTTTCTTCCAGGTTGGCCTTTAATTTTCTTCCATGTGCAACTTCTGTTTCCGAAGGCAACAAACCAAAAAAAAAAACCAATATCTGGAGTTAACTGTGCATCTGCCTAACAGAATGAACTGCAGAGGGCAGATATTCAGGAGGAAAACATAGGTAAATGACTAATAGGAAAGACACAATACACCAAAAATAGCTCACCTGACCTTTCTTAAATGTGCAGGCATTTGTAAATCTCTCCTCATTGTAGTACCTCAGCATGTACTTGGGTTACAAGACAGAGTTCTGTCCAGAAAGTACAGACAGTCCTCCTTCTTGCTCTTTGTTTAGCCATCAATTTGAGTTTTGAGACACATGCAAGTTTGTAGACTGTCGTATTCTTTCATGGGGAACAATCCATGTCCACCTCCCAATCCTCAGGTCCTCACATTGCAAGTATTCTTCTTCTGGACAAAGAGGGGGATCTCTTTGGAGTCCATTATCACCAATCCTTAACATTTCATTGGGGTCCCTGAGGAAGGACAAGAGGCATGAGTCTAGGTATACATTCAATATATATGCAACATGTACCCAGTTGCATATCACTGTGTATCAAGTTCACCTTTCTTGTCCTTATTTTCAAGACCCTACTCCTACTTCTATTTCTTCCATGCTGGTTCTAGCCAGAGAGTGCCATCTCAAAAGCCATCTCCTTATTCTAGCCCTTCCTAAAAACTTCTTTCAACTGTGTTGCCTACAACAAAATTGAGTTAATATGCTCACACAGTTACAAAACAGATTTATTGGAACCATCGAAGTATGCACATGCCTTAAATGAGCAATCATGTGATCTTACCATGGTAGCCCTTGAATTTCCCCTTTCTTGCCTTTCACTCATCTATTACCCAGACTTGTTGTGTCATGGCCAAACTTTAGACAGCACAAGGGCTGTGTCTTCTTCTGTTTCTGTCATGAGCCTTGAACATTTTGGGGTACTCAGAAATAATAAACAATAATAGTGAGATCAGTGTACAACTTTTAATTTCCTTAGGGCAATATATTAATCATTCTCTAAGGCAGTGTTTCCCAAACTTGGGACGCTGCTTGTGTCGGGAAAGCCCCTGGCGGGCTGGGCCTGTTTGTTTACCTGCCCCGTCCACAGGTCCGGCCGATCGCGGCTCCCACTGGCCGCGGTTCGCTGCTCCAGGCTAATGGGAGCTGCTCCAAGTTTGGGAAACACTGCTCTAAGGGTATGTCTACACTGGAATTAAACACCCTTAACTGGCCCATACCAGCTGACTCAGGCTAGGTCTACACTACCCGCCTGAATCGGCGGGTAGAAATCGACCTCTCGGGGATCGATTTATCACGTTCCATCGGGACGCGACAATCGATCCCCGAATCGATGCTCTTACTCCACCAGCGGAGGTGGGAGTAAGCGCCGTCGATGGGAAGCTGCAGAGGTCGATTTTGCCGCCGTCCCTACAGCAGGTAAGTCGGCTGCGATACGTCGAATTCAGCTACGCTATTCGCGTACCTGAATTTGCGTATCTTAAATTGATCCCCCCCGGTAGTGAAGACCTGCCCTCAGTATTGTGGGGCTTGGGTCTAACAGCTGTTTAATTGTGGTGTAGATGTCAGGGCTTGGCCTGCAGCCCAAGCTCTGATACACTCCCACCTCGCAGGGTCCTAGAGCCTGGCCTCCAGCCCAAGCCTGAACGTCTACATCACAATTAAATAGCCCCTTAGCCCAAGCCCAATGAGCCTGAGTCAGCAGGCCCGGGCCAGCCACGGTTTCTAATTTCAGTGTAGACATACCCTAAGGCCTGCTCCTGCACGGTGTGGAGCTTCGGCTGCTGCTATTAAAATTAACGGGAGCTCAGCACCTGACAAAATCAGGTCCCCTGACATTACTGATGTTAGTTAATGCCCTCTTTGATCACACGAACCTTCTTTCTTGTCCATTGAGAGAAGATAAAATGATTACAATGGGTAGGGAATGGCAAATAAAGCCAGGGTTTGTACCTGCACTAAAAGCCTGGCATTCAGCTATCATCCTTAGAGCAGATAATTACTGTAGCAGTCAAGAGGCAATGTCTCAAATCTGAAGTATATACTCCTGTGTACTTTGTTCTTTTTGTTGTTGATTCTTCAGGCATTTCTTGAAAATAGTTCAAATATGGCACTTTTCTTTCTTCTATAGTAACATGAGGAAAGCGGATATGTTTGTATAAATCTGAGTGAGACTCTATTGAGAATCTAGGCAATGGCTTAAGCTACCATTCCACTCTTAGCAAGGCCTAAAGGGAAAGGTGGGATGTTGCCAGATAATACCAAGCTCTGAAACTTTATCCTTACATACAAAATTGAGGGTTTACGTGGAACTTCAGTGGGGCATAGGCCTTCTGTGGCCTTCTGAAGAGGGCATGAACTTTGTGTACACAGATGTAATCAGTTTGTATACAAAATTATTTAATGTCCCATTTAATGACAATCTAATAGCCAAAATGTCGTCTTCCAGCTCACTTTTTTATTGAAGGAAAATACACAACACATTAAGTCTACTTTGCATGGAACTAAGGAAACCATATGGCTTGAATTTTATAGCCTTTTATATCCATTTTTATTATTAATGTTCCTTTTAGTTGTCAATATATTATTGTGTTGAAGGAACCCAGTAGGGGGAAGTCCTCCTGTAGATAATTCAAAATATATATAGTCCCAGAGAATGCAAACAAAATCTATAGTGTTTTCTTCACGTTTCAAAATTGTGCATACGAATCTAATTAAGGGTTTTTTTATCAATATTATATTGTTCTGAGTCTTTCTTGTACAAGCAAGGAACCCTGGATTATAGTCCTCTCCAGGGGATCCCAAATGTTCATACAAATCACAGTAGGCAGCATTACAACACTTCAAACTTTTTCCCTGTGCACTTGGTCTAAACTCGAACTTGATGGTCAGAAATCTGTCAGCTTGCAGACTGTAAAAAGAAAAATCAAAGGAAACTGTTTCATTTTTGTTCATTTTGAGGATGTAATTCTAACATTTCTGTACGTCTTTTCCCATCAATTTAATTACAGATTAATTCATTCTTACCAATTTTCTAAAGCCCAAAGAAGTGCCAGCTGACCCAGAACATTTCACAGTGGGGAAAAAAGCCAAATTAGATAAAGAAAAAAAAATCTATCCTTAGAAAGAAGTGACATTTATAACAGACAACACTAGAAAAGGATTAACTGTTTAAGACTCAATGCTCTGTTGTTCTGACCAACACTTGTCTTACCCACCACCTTGTTCTTTCTCCCTCTCGAACATGTTACCCAGCCTAATCCTCAAACAAGTGGTCACATTATGTGCATGTAGCTGCTACTTTCTGCTTCTTTCAGCTGTGAAGACTTAAGCTCTCTAGGATATTTTTACATATATAAAAATTGATGCCTCAGCTCTCTGGAAAACTCTTTGTTGTCAGTTCTATACAACAACTCTAGGACCCTTCCGAGATATGCACAGATGTGCTCCAGGTGCTATGAGATCCAATCCAGGTTATAAAAAGGTCTGAGCTTTTCTCTGAGGTGGAGTTAAATAGGGGAAGAGATAAAGGGGTCCTGCAGTGAGCAATCCTGGAAACAAGCAATACTCAGGAACAAACTGTGGCAGGAAGTTTACTTTTGTTGTTATATTTGTTGTGAAATAAGGAAATCCTCTGGAATGGTTTAAGTTTGGATCCTTTTATATGTGTGCAGGTGTGGAGTAAGAAGCAGGGGCTGCCACTTGCTTACAGTTATATTTTTATAGAGACTTTCCCCCCAAGGTTCCCAAACTTAAACCCTGATTCTCTGTTATAATAGGAGGTGGGATTAAATTAAAATAATATACATACTGTAGCCAAAAAAATATCTTCCCAACACCACTACTCAAGTAGGGTTCTCACAATACAGTTACGAAAAGCAGGGGCCATGCAGCAGTAATGTGAAAATTGGGATACTTCTGAGAGTGGAGAAAGCAAAACAACTTTAAAAAGCAAACAAATTTAATGTGCATCAGAGATAAAACTTGCAATATGTCAGAGCATCACACCTCTGCTTTGGTCTCTTTTGGTCACTGATTGTACACGGGGCCAACATCTTGTTTGGAATAAAGAAAATCAGCCAAACCTGAAATAAACAACACATCTCCACGTACTGTAGATGCGCACAGCATATAGCAGTAAGCATTAAGAAATCAAAAGTTTAATACCAAAAAGCTGCTTGTTTCAGTCTAGACGAGATGACATAGTCAGCTTAGATGAATTGGCACAACGACTAGACAAGGCCTGGAAATTCACAAAGACGTGTGTTCCAAGTGTGCAGACAGGACGTTGTGTGTATGACATTGCAGCACCTTGCTTCGCCAGGAGGTGGCATATGTAAGTGCTAAAGAATAAATCAAATATGAGAAGTTCTAAAGCAGTGTTTTTCAACCTGGGGTTCACAGACCGGGGAGGGGATCCACAGCCTATGTCTAAAGTTTCCAAAGGGGTCCGCACATCCATTTGAAATTTTTTAGGGGTCCGCAAATGAAAAAAAGTTGAAAACCACTGGTCTAGAGAGATTGCAGTAGAGAAACCTATAATAGCTGCTCTGCGGGAGCAAAGTGTGGCAGTTAATCTTTTGCAATCTGTCTCTAGTGGGTTAATCCATTGGGTCACATAGCCCCACCCCAGTGTCATCTAGTTGATACCATTGTTTCCTTATTAAATCCAGTTACTTCTGCACCCACCACAATTTGTCCACCCATCCCTTACTTGGCCGGGTAGAGATCCTGTTCTCACAGCAAAATGGGGACTAGTGAATTGGCTGCATCAGCGTATCTAAGCTGATATCAGGGTATCTAAGATAACACTAAACTGGGGGGAGAGGTAGATATGCTGGAGGGGAGGGATAGGGTCCAGAGTGACCTAGACAAATTGGAGGATTGGGCCAAAAGAAATCTGTTGAGGTTCAACAAGGACAAGTGCAGAGTCCTGCACTTAGGAAGGAAGAATTTCATGCACCGCTACAGGCTGGGAACTGACTGGCTAAGCGGCAGTTCTGCAGAAAAGGACCTGGGAATTACAGTGGGTGAGAAGCTGGATATGAGTCAGCAGTGTGCCCTTGTTGCCAAGAAGACCAATGGCATATTGGGCTGCACTAGTAGGAGCATTGCCAGCACATCGAGGGAAGTGATTATTCCCCTCTATTTGGCACTGGTGAGGCCACACCTGGAGTGTTGAGTCCAGTTCTGGTCCCCCACTACAGAAAGAATGTAGACAAATTGGAGAGAGTCCAGCGGAGGACAACAAAAATGATTAGGGGCCTGGGGCACATGACTTACAAGGAGAGGCTGAGAGAACTGGGGTTATTTAGTCTGAAGAAGAGAAGAGTGAGGGCGGATTTGATAGCAGCCTTCATCTACCTGAGGGGGGATTCCAAAGGGGATGGATCTAGGCTGTTCTCAGTGGTGGCAGATGACAGAACAAGGAGCAACGGTCTCAAGTTGCACGGGGGAGGTCTAGGTTGGATATTAGGAAACACTATTTCACTAGGAGGGTGGTGAAGTACTGTAATAGGTTACCTAGGCAGGTGGTGGAATCTCCATCCTTAGAGGCTTTTAAGGCCCGGCTTGACAAAGCCCTGGCTGGGATGATTTAGTTGGTGTTAGTCCTGCTTTGAGCAGGGGATTGGACTAGATGACTCCTGAGAACTCTTCCAACCTTAATATTCTATGATTCTATGATCTATAAGAGAAGGATATTTAAACTAAAGGACTTTTTCAGACTTAGAAACCATAGAAAATAAGACTCAGACACAATCAGAGCATTAGTCTGCTTAATATAGTATCCTTCCTCTGCCATTGGCAATTCCCTAATGCTTCAGAAGAAGAAAAAACACTTAATACACATGGGCCTATTACATAGTGCTGTGATATGTGGTGAGGGGAGATCACAGGCAATCCATCAGCTTACACCCTGAAGTGGGAAGTTTAAGTTGTCATATCAAAGTATCTAAACCAAAGAGAAAGGCTGGCAAAAAAGAAAAAAGAAGCAAAGGAGCAAAAATGGGACACAGGAAAACAGAGGTAAAGAAGAGGTAGGGATATCACAGCTGGGAAAAGAAGAGGCGAGACAGGAGGGAGAAGGAAAAGATGGGAAGCAATAGAGGTTCTTCATCTCCTTCTCTCCACACTGCTCATCAAAGTGACCACTTCTTACCCCATGCTTTCTCCTTTTCCACAACATTCCTCCATTCCTTTCCCCAAGGTAATATATTGTGGCCCCAGCAACAACACAGCTTGCTGCTTTCACTGAGCTAGAGTAGTTCTCCTTCATCTCAAGTGGTAGAGGCTGACAATCATCAGTTCGGTCCCCACTGACTACCCTGCTGTCTGCATGTAGTCCTGGTTGATCACATGAGGTGCTCTAGAGCAGTGGCTCTCAACCTTTCCAGATTATTGTACCTCTTTCAGGAGTCTGATTTGTCTTGTGTACCCCAAGTTTCACCTCTCTTAAAAACTACTTGCTTACAAAATCAGAAATAAAAACACAAAAGTGTCACAGCACACTATTACCAAAAAATTGCTTGCTTTCTCATTTTGTCTGTACGAAATGTTAGTTTGTACTGACTTCACTAGTCCTTTTATGTACTCTGTTGTAAAACTAGACAAATATCTAGATGAGTTGATGTACCCCCTGGAAGACCTCTGTGTACCTTCAGGGGTACACATACCCCTGGCTGAGAACCACTGCTCTAGTGGGAGCCTGCAGAAGAGACAGCTCTGGCCCTACTTTACCTGGTAACATATGGGCATGAAAAAGACTTATTTCCAAAACCCAGAAGTAAAAACAGAGATTTCAGGAAAGAAGCTGTTCCCTTACTTAGTCTCTCTTTCTGTGCACCTCCACGTGTTTTAAATTGCTCATTGACCTGCATTCCCAGGGATGGTAAACACAGCCTCCCCTCTTCTCCTAGCCTGTCCATTCTATACACAGGGCCTTTCCACCACCAGTCATTCAGGACTCTGCTCTCATGCAGCAAGGCTGCGGACTGTATCATCAATGGCAGGAAGAGCAACCAAAAATGTCTGATCTCTAAGGTCCACCACAGCATCCCCTCAATGGATAGCCAGACAAATGGATATTAATTAAACTTAGAGTTCTATTTATTGCAGAACTCAAGGGGATTAAACAGACAGCAACTGGCACTAAGTACTCCAGAATGTTCTCTGTGCTTTAATTACTCTGCTACAGTTAGTCCATCAAACTGATGTATAATCAACAGGGCTGTACTTAGAGTACACAGCAAGTGCTAAGAAGAAGCGAAGTTCTTATTTTATTGCCTCTCAGCAGCTGCAACGTTTGGAGGAGCTGCAGGAAAAAAGAAGAAACTGAAGTGGCCTCTTGTATCTATGCTGATACCTGTAATCTGGATGAGAAAAGCAATTCACTCTGAACTAGCACCACCCATCCTTCCCCCTGCCACCTTAGAATGCATTCTGGGCATCTCAAATCTCACTGGCACAATGGCCATGCAGATGGCTGGGCAGCAGGTTTTGAGTGTGTATTAAAATAACAAACCTCATAATTACTGTAGCAATAGTCATTATAACGCATTGCACTGTGGGCAATTTTTAAATCGTAGTGTCGCCGATGTTTGAAATTCTTTTATTTGTTGGAGCTTATGTTTGGAAGGGATGATGCATTCTGTCAGAGATCTGAGTGAAGAACCAGGAAAGGATTATGGACTTAGTTCTGCCAGCTGTGTGCTGAGCACTCCTGTGAGCTGCTGAGAACCCTCAACTCCCAACAAAACAAGGAGGACTGATCTAGCTTCCACTGGAGTCAATGGGAGTTTGGCCCAGCCTTCTCTCCACAGCCAGCTTTCAGCCTACTCCCTCCAGCCTGTTCCTTCCGCTGTCATGCTGTCGTCAGGTCCCCTCTGCACTCTAGATATCACTTCCCAACCCTGAAGCAATTATGGAGCTCTCTACTGGCTGGCTGTTGAACTGGGGCTGGTTCATTACTGTCTCCTTAGCATATTAGCCTCCTAACACAGTTATGAGGCAGCCTGTTGGTTGCGGTACTTTGCGGAGCACTGTAAGATTGTGAGGAATGAAAGATGCTGCGTACGTATAATTTACTCATAGTAGTATTGATACTGATTTGTAGGTAATAAACAAAAGAATAACTACGTTGATTTTTATAACCCTGAGGCAAAGTTTTTTCCTTGCTTCATCTACAACCAGGTCTGTATGATAATGATATTTAAAGTTCTTTCTCTGGTTTGTCTA
Organism: Trachemys scripta elegans; assembly: GCF_013100865.1. Lineage (NCBI taxonomy): Eukaryota > Metazoa > Chordata > Testudines > Emydidae > Trachemys > Trachemys scripta. Next base: position 89,579,939 of record NC_048300.1, on the reverse strand, counting down.
AAATCCAGGGTGGTGGGAGTTTGTGGGTATTTTTTTTTAATACCGTCTTCAGACAAGCTGTGGGTGGCTGGGTGGGTGGGTTGAGTGACATATAAGTGAGGAAGCTTCCTCCCCTTTCAGAGCTACATGAAGAAGTCAGAAAGGCATCGTTTGAAAAAGTGACAGGCAGATCATGTGAGAACTATTGCTGATGAAAAAAGGGTTTAAATCCATCAAGAATTCTGAATTTGGTACTGCACTTTCACAGCAAAAGGGGTGAACTGAACTTCACTAACCTCTCTAAATATTACCTGTCTTTTAATTTCAGGTTTTCCCCTGGAGAAGCCTTTCAAAATGCACACTCCCCCATTTCAGCTTCTAGCATCCAATCAAATTAGATCTAACAACAAGGAGCAGAAGAAGTATATCCTTCATCTCCATTTAGTATTGAAAAATTCCTCCCTTCCTCCTCCCCCTGCACTGGTTCTGAAGGTCTTCCAATTATCTCCTTTACCTGCCGCATTAAAAAGTAAAGCATGTGAGTTGCCAGAGATACAGAGTCTGAGGACATGCCACTGTGGCATAGCCATGACATTAGAACAGATGGAAAACTTCTCAGGAACAAAATGTGCACAAAAAATGGGTTCTGTCTTTGAAGTATATATTCATGGTGGGTGCTTTCATGTCTTTTGAAAAGCCCTAGCTCAAATCTGACCTACTTAGGCAACATTCTTATTTATGTCTCAGACTAAGAAGCTGTATATTTAGCAAATGAGCGGAAATCATCCCTCTGTCATGTTTATAGATTGGAGCAAATTTTGCTGTTTAATTCTTCAACGGATTTGTCTCCATAAAAGTGGATATAATTTAAACACTGTTGAAAAAAAATCAATGAATTCCAGAAATTCAGGATAAATGGAATCCTAATTAGATAGATAGATAGATAAAATTCAGTAAGCTGCTGGTGAACCATGTTTATTTAACCTGTTCAAGAGTGATGCAAAGGTTGTGTAAAGATGAAGAGAGAATCATAAGACTCTGCCACTTTAATTTGGTGCCTATAATAATCTGTACCACATTAAGAAATAGGAAATTTTTAACTCTTCATAGACTGTAAAGACTCATCATGACTAAAGGCTGAATCTCAAGAGGTTCAGAAGTTTGGTTCAGAATTCAAAAGTTGGAATGGTTATCTGATCTTATCTGAACCTTTCTGATCTTCAGTGAACCGATCTTCTGAGGTTCTTGAGTGACTTCTGATTTGCTGAGTGCCCAAAGCTCCCCTTTTTCTCAACAGGGAAGGGCACTTGGTGTCTTACAACATCAGGCCATACATGAGGCTTGATACTCTGACAAAAACAATTTCTCTCATGAGAATTCTGGTTCTTACTGGGTGAAGCTGGGCTGAAAATACCACAGGAATAACCTTTTATTGCAGTAGTTGGCCTTCAATCCTAGCTGAAACCAGGAAGGGCAGTGGCGTGCAAAAATGAAAGCAGACCATCAAAACTCAAAAAGGGTGTGGTTCAACTTTTGAGTGAAGATTCTGAGCCATCCCATCTTTAATCCAACAATTTGTCCTACCTTAAAACTGTTTAGAACTCCGGAAAAAAAATCCTCCCACTCATAAAATTATCATGATAATTATAATATTTAATATTTACAGAATACCGACCACTCCATTGACCAGATTAAACAACACAAATATATAGTTCCCTTGTAGACCGACTAAAACAATGTGAACTCCCCCTGCAGTTAAGGACTGAATACTACTCCTTAGAGATGTTTCTATTTCTGCTGATGTCCTCAGTGATGCTAAAGCAGAGAGAAAGAAGTAACTGACCAGATATGCTGGTTTCTGCTCCATTAGGAAAAGGAAAAATCAATGTGGGCCAAACGTAAGGGAAGAAAATCAATAGGGAAAGAAATCTGATTTTCAACCAAAGACTAAGAATATATTACAAAAAATGGTGAGTGAAAATGATTCATTGATTTGTATAACACCTTTTACAAACCCAAAAGGACTCCAAAGAATTATAGATTATGTATGTCTACGGATCACTTATCACCAAAATGCAGCTCTCTTTGGGGTGGAACGCAGCTGCTATTAAACAGCACCAACAAATACTACACAACAGCTTCAGGGAACAAATGCCATATCCAAAGGATCATCCAGGGAATTTAGATATAGAAAATGTAGTTTACCATGATGCAAACAAATGGTTTGTTTGTGTTTGAGGGTTACTTGCTGTGTGCTGAGCTTGTGTTTGTCAGTCTGTTTGTTTGTTTTGGTTGTTTGAAGGACCGTGTGCTGTGGCTGGCAGTTGGAAGCTGTGAGCTTCAAAGGAAGGTTTGAAAGCTAGAAGCCTCTGGTAAGTGGCTGAGCCTTCATCAGTGGGCGGGGCATTCATACAGGCCAGGGCTTTATAAAGCAGCGCACAAGCGACCAGGGAGCTTTGCAACCAGGGGCTGCTAACAGGGAGTTTCGCAAGGGAGTTTGGAAGGGGAGCAGGAAGGGGGCGAGGGTCCCCTTGCCAGTTCCATCTGTTTTCTCTTGATTCCCCTTAATACCTATAAAGCAACTACATTCATAACTTTTTGCTTAAACAACCCTTTCAGCTGACAGGGGGCTGCAGATGGGAGTTTGACAGAGGGAGGCTTACAATGGTTAGGAAGACCCGCAACACCTGTGCCAGCACTGCTACTGTCTCCTCCACCTGTGCCTGTAGCCAGACAGAGCGCCTGAGCATGGATGCCTCTACCCAGATCCTGGGGTGGTTTTGCAAAGACTGTAACTTGCAATTTCCACTTACTGATATCCAGGCTGCGGGGATCATCCAATGTGAGAGGTGCCTGCTGGTGGAATCTCTCAGGCAGCAGGTGGGAGAGCTACAGGAGGAGGTGGCTAGGTTGAGGAGCATCCGAATCCACGAGCAATTCCTCGACAGTGTCCATGTGGAGACAGCTGAGGTAGCTGTCCCAGTACACAGGACTGCTGATACACCACTGGTGGAGGAGGAGATGGCTCAGGGTGGACACTGGCAGCTGGTTACTTCTGGCAGCAGGCAGTGCTCCACCCTTGCTCCGAACCCTCCGGCCGTGGTTATAGGTAACCGTTATGCTCTTCTTGATACAGGAAAGAAGGAATCACTCCCTACAGTAAAGGAGGAGAAGCCTCGTACCCCTAAGGCTGGAAAGTCTGCTGCCACCACTGCGAATAGGAAACGTAGGGTAGTGTTGGTCGGAGACTCTCTGCTGAGGGGGACAGAGGCGCCCATCTGTCGCCCTGACATTTCATCTCGGGAGGTATGCTGCCTGCCGGGGGCCCGTATCCAAGACGTTACGGAGGCATTGTCGAGGATTATCCAGCCCTCTGACTACTACCCCATGCTACTCATCCATGTGGGCACAAATGATACTGCACGGTGTGACACTGAGCAGATCAAGAGTGACTACAGGGCTCTGGGAGTACGGGTGAAGGAGTTTGGAGCGCAGGTGGTATTCTCTTCAATTCTTCCTGTCAAAGGTAGGGGCCCAGGCAGAGACAGATGCATCATGGAGGTGAATGCCTGGCTGCGAAGATGGTGTCGCCAGGAGGGCTTTGGCTTCCTAGACCACGGGATGCTATTCGAGGAAGGACTGCTAGGCAGAGATGGCGTTCACCTTTCGAGGAGAGGAAAGACCCTATTCGGGCACAGACTGGCTAACCTAGTGAGGAGGGCTTTAAACTAGGTTCGACGGGGACAGGTGAGCAAAGCCCACAGGTAAGTGGGGAACATGGAGACCAGGGAGATGGGTCGGAAACAAGAGGGAGTGTGGGCTATATTGGCAGAGAGAAAGGAGAGTCAGGACAAAACTGGGAGGAAAGATCAAACCAGTATCTTAGATGCCTATATACAAATGCGAGAAGTATGGGGAATAAGCAGGAAGAACTGGAAGTGCTAATAAATAAATACAACTATGACATTGTTGGCATCACTGAAACTTGGTGGGATAATACACATGATTGGAATGTTGGTGTGGATGGGTACAGCTTGCTCAGGAAGGATAGACAGGGGAAAAAGGGAGGAGGTGTTGCCTTATATATTAAAAATATACACACTTGGACTGAGGTAGAGATGGACATAGGAGACGGAAGTGTTGAGAATCTCTGGGTTAGGCTAAAAGGGGCAAAAAACAAGGGAGATGTCATGCTAGGAGTCTACTACAGGCCACCTAACCAGGTGGAAGAGGTGGATGAGGCTTTTTTCAAGCAACTAACAAAATCATCCAAAGCCCAAGATTTGGTGGTGATGGGGGACTTCAACTATCCGGATATATGTTGGGAAAATAACACAGCGGGGCACAGACTATCCAACAAATTCTTGGACTGCATTGGAGACAACTTTTTATTTCAGAAGGTTGAAAAAGCTACTAGGGGGGAAGCTGTTCTAGACTTGATTTTAACAAATAGGGAGGAACTCGTTGAGAATGTGAAAGTAGAAGGCAGCCTGGGTGAAAGTGATCATGAAATCATAGAGTTTGCAATTCTAAGGAAGGGTAGAAGGGAGAACAGCAAAATAGAGACAATGGATTTCAGAAAGGCAGATTTTGGGAAGCTCAGAGAGCTGATAGGTAAGGTCCCATGGGAATCAAGACTGAGGGGAAAAACAACTGAGGAGAGTTGGCAGTTTTTCAAAGGGATACTATTAAGGGCCCAAAAGCAAGCTATTCCGCTGGTTAGGAAAGATAGAAAATGTGGCAAAAGACCACCTTGGCTTAACCACGAGATCTTGCACGATCTAAAAAATAAAAAGGAGTCATATAAAAAATGGAAACTAGGACAGATTACAAAGGATGAATATAGGCAAACAACACAGGAATGCAGGGGTAAGATTAGAAAGGCAAAGGCACAAAATGAGCTCAAACTAGCTACGGGAATAAAAGGAAACAAGAAGACTTTTTATCAATACATTAGAAGCAAGAGGAAGACCAAAGACAGGGTAGGCCCACTGCTTAGTGAAGAGGGAGAAACACTAACAGGAAACTTGGAAATGGCAGAGATGCTTAATGACTTCTTTGTTTCGGTCTTCACTGAGAAGTCTGAAGGAATGCCTAACATAGTGAATACTAATGGGAAGGGGGTAGGTTTAGCGGATAAAATAAAAAAAGAACAAGTTAAAAATCACTTAGAAAAGTTAGATGCCTGCAAGTCACCCGGGCCTGATGAAATGCATCCTAGAATACTTAAGGAGCTAATAGAGGAGGTATCTGAGCCTCTAGCTATTATCTTTGGAAAGTCATGGGAGACGGGAGAGATTCCAGAAGACTGGAAAAGGGCAAATATAGTGCCCATCTATAAAAAGGGAAATAAAAACAACCCAGGAAACTACAGACCAGTTAGTTTAACTTCTGTGCCAGGGAAGATAATGGAGCAAGTAATTAAGGAAATCATCTGCAAACACTTGGAAGGTGGTAAGGTGATAGGGAACAGCCAGCATGGATTTGTGAAGAACAAATGATGTCAAACCAATCTGATAGCTTTCTTTGATAGGATAACAAGCCTTGTGGATAAGGGTGAAGCGGTGGATGTGGTATACCTAGACTTTAGTAAGGCATTTGATACGGTCTCGCATGATATTCTTATCGATAAACTAGGCAAATACAATTTAGATGGGGCTACTATAAGGTGGGTGCATAACTGGCTGGATAACCGTACTCAGAGAGTTGTTATTAATGGTTCCCAATCCTGCTGGAAAGGCGTAACGAGTGGGGTACCGCAGGGGTCTGTTTTGGGACCGGCTCTGTTCAATATCTTCATCAACGACTTAGATATTGGCATAGAAAGTACGCTTATTAAGTTTGCGGATGATACCAAACTGGGAGGGATTGCAACTACTTTGGAGGACAGGGTCATAATTCAAAATGATCTGGACAAATTGGAGAAATGGTCTGAGTTAAACAGGATGAAGTTTAACAAAGACAAATGCAAAGTGCTCCACTTAGGAAGGAAAAATCAATTTCACACATACAGAATGGGAAAAGACTGTCTAGGAAGGAGTACGGCAGAAAGGGCTCTAGGGGTTATAGTGGACCACAAGCTAAATATGAGTCAACAGTGTGATGCTGTTGCAAAAAAAGCAAACATGATTCTGGGATGTATTAACAGGTGTGTTGTGAGCAAGACACGAGAAGTCATTCTTCCGCTCTACTCTGCTCTGGTTAGGCCTCAGCTGGAGTATTGTGTCCAGTTCTGGGCGCCGCATTTTAAAAAAGATGTGGAGAAATTGGAAAGGGTCCAGAGAAGAGCAACAAGAATGATTAAAGGTCTTGAGAACATGACCTATGAAGGAAGGCTGAAAGAATTGGGTTTGTTTAGTTTGGAAAAGAGAAGACTGAGAGGGAACATGATAGCAGTTTTCAGGTATCTAAAAGGGTGTCATAAGGAGGAGGGAGAGAACTTGTTCACCTTAGCCTCTAAGGATAGAACCAGAAACAATGGGTTTAAACTGCAGCAAGGGAGGTCTAGGTTGGACATTAGGAAAAAGTTCCTAACTGTCAGGGTGGTTAAACACTGGAACAAATTGCCTAGGGAGGTTGTGGAATCTCCGTCTCTGGAGATATTTAAGAGTAGGTTAGATAAATGTCTATCAGTGATGGTCTAGACAGTATTTGGTCCTGCCATGCGGGCAGGGGACTGGACTCGATGACCTCTCGAGGTCCCTTCCAGTCCTATAATCTATGAATCTATGAATCAATGTGACCAGTACACTGGGTTATAACCCCACCCCCATTCTTGCAAAAAAAAAATATCTGTGACCTTTAATAACTACAAGTGGTCAGGGCTTTGGTTGTAGAGGCATCTGAAATTCTGCCTCTTCCAGCTGCGACAGAATACCATTGTCAGGTACTAATTCAGAAGGAAGAGCAACACTAACTGGATCATCAATACTTCTTTCTATAGCATCCACATTGGGCTTCTCCTAGGAAGTTTTCCATCTAAGAACTGATCAGGGTTAGCCCTGCTTAGCTTATAAAAGCCTACAAGATTGCAACCTGTGGTTATATGGCAGCAAGCTATGGAAAAATGGGGACACTATAATATTTAGGAGGGTTTTTATTCATTTAATTGGTTTTAGCCATAGAGTGGCTTTGTGACACTATTATGCTTCCATTCCCTTCTATTTGCATTCCATCCTGGTCCCTGTGTTGTTACTGGTTCCCATAATAGTCACTTCATTATTAAAGTTATTTTGTTGAAATCAAACTCAATCCACATGAAGGACGGAAGGAAAAAATGTAATGCAATCATCTGTCTTGGGGTTAGCCAAGATCACAGTGGCAGGATCCACATAGCCCAGACACAGTTATGCAAGGAGTTATGTTTTATACCAGGCCATGAAAGGAAGCTCTCCTTCGGAGTAGCAGCTCTAGCACAGTATCTCCATACATCTCTAGTTCTGTCACCGCCTTATTTTCTGCCCATCTCCTCTCTGTCTTCCCATTTTGCACCAGGATGGTTGGAATCCCCTTCCTTTCTAGTTTTAAAATCTCCATACAAATTAGCTTCATCACTCTGACAATATCACTATGGCCTTGGCTACACTTACCAGCTAGTTCGACGGCTGGAAATCGAAGTTCTGGGTTCGACTTATCGCGTCTAGTCTGGACGCGATAAGTCGAACCCGGAAGTGCTTGCCGTCGACTGCGGTACTCCAGCTCGGCGAGAGGAGTACCGCGGAGTCGACGGGGGAGCCTGCCTGCCGCGTGTGGACCAAGGTAAGTTCGAACTAAGGTACTTCGACTTCAGCTACGTTATTCACGTAGCTGAAGTTGCGTACCTTAGTTCGAATTGGGGGGGGTAGTGTAGACCAAGCCTATTACTGGGAAACTGCTTTACTGTCAGTAGGCATTCTGACTGTATAAAGGAAATCACTCTTAAAACCCTATTTACCAATGGTCACTAAACAAACGTTTTGCTGTTTTAAAACCTGGGTGAAGATCAGTGTTTATGAATGTGAGAGCATTAGCCAAGTATATTGGTAATACTTTTTATTTATTTATATGGTAGTAGTACGAGTTGCCCCAGTTAGAGATCAGGACCCCACTGTGCAAAGTGCTATGCAAACAAACATAAAACAAAACAAGTATCCCTGCCCTGAAGAGTTTACAGTCAAAAGCCCCAATCCTTGACTTCAGTGAGACTTCTCTCAATACATCGCATAAGTTTTTGCATAACCAGGGCCTTAGTAATAGTGCTAAAGCAAGTAACAGGGACAGGCACTGTGTAAGATTACCCAAAGTACCTCTTGTCAGTGCATCTCAACCCTAACCCAAAGCAAATATTCTTACTATTCAAGTAGGCCATCTCTTGAGCAATCAAAATTCTTAAATTACAGGTTTTTAGTAAAAAACTAATTTTGGATCCACATTTTTGATAATGCGGACATCTAGATTTACATAGATTGCAAACTCCTTGGGGCAGGGAATGGACAATTTTATATGTTTCTAAAGCACTACATTCATTTATGGCAATATAAAGTTATTTATATTTAAAATGCTATTCCAATGACTTATCACTCATACACATAATGTCCTGGGAACATACTATAGGGCCATCTGAGAGTGCTTAGAGCACTGGGCAGCCTAGTGTTTGTCATGCCTGACCTCCAGCCCCTTGCTTCCCTGGTTGAAGTGCTTCAGTCTTTTACGTGGTGGGGTTGGGGACCCAGGCCCATCCTCTCCAGTGGATCCCAACACAGAGCCCTGTGTGAGTTGACCCCTGGACAGGGGGCCCTCCCAACAGGGAATCAAAAATCCACTGACCTGGCTACTTCCTACCTCTGTCCCTTCAGGGCTTGCATAACTACAAAGACTACAAGCTTGCATAACTACAAATATTATTGGTCATTAGAATGACCAGTTTTATTTAAAGAAATCCAGTTGCAATGTTTCAATGCTGAAACTGTAGATTTTACTGCACATGGAAACATACATATATCTATATAATGATCGTATTTCTCACTGTGTTCTAGTGTGCACTTTTTGCTCCACCAGTGATGCCAATCCTCAACTTTTGATTCATTTCCATTTCCCACTTCTTCTTCCCTATAGCCCGCCAGGAACTACCTCCCAATCCCAGTGCAGCAGGCCCTCACCATCTCCTCATTCAAATCCCTCCTAAAAATGTACTTCTTAAATAGGAACCGCAGACATTAAGCATCACAAACAGAAAAAAACAGATCACCTTTTTAAGCCAGCATCGCTTAGGTCTCCCTCACCAGGCTTCTAACGTGTGTCAGTGTAAGAATCTCCTTCTGGCAGGGACTGCCTGTATCTATGTCTTATACAGCTCTGAGCATACTGTCTGTGCTAACAAATTATAAATAATCATACAGAGAGAGGCGTATAACTGAATATTGTTATATACAGGACATATGTGTATGTACAAACATACAGCAAACATATAAAATACTGTATATATAGGAGGCCAAATTCTGCTATGTAAATGGGAGCAGAATTTGATCAATAGTGTCCAGCAATTCCCGTAGACAGCAGGCCACATAAAGACATCTTCATATCAATATAATAAACAACATTAGTGCTACTAATGTGACTCTTCTGAAATATTGGATGGAAACAAAAGTTTGAGAAGTTTTTCCTCTATGATTGTATGTATTAGAAATGTATGATTGCAGTGGGGAGAAGTTGGGTTGGGAAAACTCCTGAGAAAGTCTAAGCATCCTATTCAGGCATTTTTGGAACTCAACATTTTGATTTTTCATTTTGAAACATTTTGTTTTAATATCTTTTTTAATTTTGTATTATATTATATACAGCAATATAAAATAAAAAAGTCAAAATCAAAATGAACAATCTGAAGAGTACATTTTTTTGGAATTTTCTTTTGTGAGAGAATGTTGAAATTTTTGGGTTTTGTTTTGAATCGGCACAAAAACAAATATTGAAAACTTGAAATCCTTTGCAAAATGGAACTTCCATTCTCTGCACAGCTCTCTTTGAAACCATAGCTCCTTGTCAACAAGTGGGCCAAGAGCTTCAGTATGTCACTGACAATCTGAAAAATGGCTCCTTCCTCAGCTTCACTGACAGTCCCTTTTAGATGACAATTGAATGGGTCTGCCTCTCTGTTAACTACTAGATAAAGCCCTGGAAGATGACAAAAATCTAGTTCCTGGCTCTTATTCTGGACTCTGGGTGACACCCTTCCTTCTCATTAGTTCTGCTGTTATCATTATCACCATCACTCTCGCTATTTATTATTACAGGTATTTAGAGCCTCATAAAAATGCGATCTTACTCAAGGCTTACGCAGCATGAGAAATAAATCAGCAGCAGTGAGCACTGGCTGACACTGGATGAAACCTGGCTGGGAACAGCTGGATTGCTCTCTTGACTAAATATTTACAAAAGCCATGATTATATCACTGAGTGACACTGTGTGAATATAACAATTTATCAATCGTTTTGTTTAACTTGAATCCCTGCAGGAGGGGACGGCACTCTCATCTAACAATAAGTATCTACTGTATGCTAATTAATTGACTTATTTTTCACTAAGGTTACTTCAGGCATATGTACAAGTGGGCTTATTAACTACCCGTTTCACAAACACAGCTAGTATTTTATAGACATAGAGGCTATAGGGCTGAACTCTACTGTCATTTACACCGTGTCAGTCCAGAGGAATGCCATTGGAGCTAAAATGGCACGAAAGGCTAAAACCTGAGTAAAAGTTTGAATTAAAGATGGGGGGAGGAGGGGGCCACTCAGGTCCCATCTCCCCCTGCCTGACAATTGGGAGGTGGAGAGGCCGTGGAGGAGAGGCCACCCTTGTATTCCCCCAGCATTCCCCCTTCCCACCACACTGCTGATGCTATCACATTTCCCACCCATTGAGCTAGGTGGGTGGCATTCACACTGAAATAACTGAGAGCAGAACTGGGCACATAGCTGTTAATTTTGTGTTCAATATTATCTCCCACATTTTCCTCTCTCCTACACCTGTGCAAATCCACTGTAGTCAGACTTAGCCAGATTCCCTCCCAGCTTGGGCTACATTACTGCAACAGCTCTACCACTCTTTCAGCAGTTTCAGTATGTGCTTCCCTCTATCCCTTGCCAGTTGAGTTTCCTACCCCTATATACCCCCTTTGAAATATCTAGTTTTGCTGGCAGCAGTAGCAGGAAGCAGTGACTGTGTTCTCAACCTACAATTGCCCATCCCTGTGTGGAGGAAAGGCCTGTATATTTCCCCTTGTACCCTCATAAGGTTGGGCACAATTGAGCTCTTAATGTTTATGAATCAATCTGAGGATGGGCAACTCTAGCTCTTACTATTTGCTTTTAAAGTGCCTAGAACAACAGGAACTCAATCTCAGTTGAAGTGTCTAGGTGCTCTTGTAATACATATAGTAATCTCTACACATGCCAAGTATTAATATTGCAGTGTTTTCATGAGGATTGTTAGCAGTGGCTCGATGATGCAAAGCCTATACTTAAAAGAAGTGTCACTGTCTGCTGAATATAAGCACATCTGTTAAAAAGAAAAAGGAGTTGGGACTAGAAGTGATACTCTGTGCCAAGCTGTGGCATTGCCAGGAAACACTGCCAGGTGCAAGCAGGTCTGTGCTATGCCCAGGCCAGATCAGAGTATCAGGAGAGGGGGAAAAACAGTTCCTTGAAGATAAACCAAGCAAGCAGTACACTGATGGGATATTAAAACAGTTCTGGGCAACTGGAAGACAGAACTGCCTGGCTGAGAGCATCATAAGGCACCACTTAATATAAGAATGTGCATAGAACTTGGAGGGAGGAACAAAGTTTGTAGGGGGGAAGAGTTTGGAGAGGGCACCAGGAAGTCAGTCTGTGTGCACATGGCTTGAATACTAGCTGCACTTGATAGAAAAGGAGCTACTGGCTGCGTTATTTGCAAGGGGATTATGTGCAGCCTGATCACAAGCCATTAGAAAAAATTAGGAAGAATCCACTGCTCAGTGCACCCAAGTGACGCCAATGCCTGTTGAGACCTCAACGCTGCGATGTGAGGATAAGGTACTGCCCAGGAAAGTCACTAGTGGTGACAGATACTCTGTTCAGGGCATACTTTGCAGAGTATGAGGCTTGGTCTACACTACCCGCCCCAATTCGAACTAAGGTACGCAACTTCAGCTACGTGAATAACGTAGCTGAAGTCGAAGTACCTTAGTTCGAACTTACCTTGGTCCACACGCGGCAGGCAGGCTCCCCCGTCGACTCCGCGGTACTCCTCTCGCCGAGCTGGAGTACCGCAGTCGACGGCAAGCACTTCCGGGTTCGACTTATCGCGTCCAGACTAGACGCGATAAGTCGAACCCAGAACTTCGATTTCCAGCCGTCGAACTAGCTGGTAAGTGTAGCCAAGGCCTAAGGCAGGTGATTCTTTGAACAATAAAGGACCAAAGAGGAGGGGCGTTACAGGCAGTAAAATGATTGGGAAGCTCCTGGGTGCTGCAGTCCAGCCTTGGAGACCACAACTCCCATGATGCCTAAGAGAAGAGAGATACTTCCACTTCCCAGAGAGAGAGAAGCCTTGTTTTGGGATGCAGAGGTAGTATGCAATGAGCTCCATTTTGCAGAGGGCTCGAAAATAAAGTAAAATAGCTGCTGAGTGATTGGAAGTCATGTGTGAACTCAATTCAAGCAAGACACCAGCCTGCTGCTACAGTCCCCTGTTCTGACTGGGGAGCTGCGACTGTATTACCAGGCCCTTGGTCCAGGTATGATTGATGGCTTTGTGGAGCTCTTTCCAAGCTAGGAGCTACTGCTAGAAAGCCAACAGCTGCTGAAAGAACAGGAGTACTTGTGGCACCTTAGAGACTAACACATTTATTTGAGCATAAGCTTTTGTGGGCTACAGCCCACTTCATCGGACGCATAGACTGGAACACACAGCCAGAAGATATTTATACATACAGAGAACATGAAAAGGTGGGAGTAGCCATACCAACGGTAAGAGGCCAATCAACTGAGATGAGCAGGAGAAAAAAACCTTTTGAAATGCTAATCAAGATGGCCCATAGAAGGTGTGAGGATACTTAACATGGGGAAATAGATTCAATTAGTGTAATGCTGAGAAATTGCTGGGGCTTTGACCAAGTGGGGAGCCAAGGAGGCGATTGCTAGGCTTCATAGGAACGAGGGCAGAGGCTGTTGCTGTGACGAGAACTGACTGAGGCTACCACGCTGGGCAGGAGGCAGGGGAGGGAAGGGGGAGGCTGCGCACTGCGTCCTCACTCCTCCCCCCAGCCTCCTGAACGACGCAAGACAGCTGATTGCCGCGGGCAGGAGGCGTGGGAGCAGGGGTAAGGCGCTGATCTGCGGGGTCCGCTGGCAGGCGGGAGGCGCTGGGGCGGGGGAGGGGTATAGGGGAGCTGATAGGGGGGCTGCCAGACTGTTTAATACCTGTATTAAATTGCTTGTTTAAAATTGTTTAAAATGTACATAATGCCTTTTGTCTGGCAAAAAATAATTTCCCTGGAACCTAACCCCCCCTATTTACATTAATGCTTATGGGGAAATTGGATTCACTTAACATCGTTTCGCTTAAAGTCACATTTTTCAGGAACATAACTACAGCGTTAAGTGGAGTTACTGTATTAGTAAATTCTGGTGCCAGCAAGTCAGCAGACGCTTGCACAAAAGACACATCAAGAAGTATTTACAAAAAAATATAGCAACCTGCATGGAATTTGGAGGGAGGAGAACAGATTGCAGGAGGGAAGAGTTTGAGAGAGGTATCAGGAAGAGTCTGTATTCACATGGCCTGAATGCTGCCTGCAGTTGCTGTATCTCTGTATGTCGTTATCTTAATAAAGAGCTAGTTTAGTTTTAGAAACAGGGAGCCCTCTCATGGTATTGCCCAGCATGAGGTACTTGAAATACTTATCTCCTGCTGTATTCTCATATCAAATGCTCTTGCACCAGTAGTGCTTTAAATGGTTTGAGCACCTTCCCATCTTATTCAGATTAGGAACCATGCTAGGGAAGAGAAGGAAGAATATGTTCCCTCTGCCAATTCTGCAGCACTAACACCTGAGATTCCTTGAACCAAATAATACACAGGATTGTTGGTGGTATGGAAGGACTGGGGGAGTCCTGGGTAACATTCAAAGCCAGTAGCTGGGAATCAAGTGTTTTCATCTGAATCCTCTTGTAAAGCACATCTTTCATTTCAGGAATCATTGTTCAAAACGAAAAAAGTTTCATGTGTTGAAGTCTCTGCTGCCTTGATGGCCTAAAAAAAAAGTTTGCGTAACGTGGTTCTTAGAGGTGGATTTTTCTCCCTGTTTCCTACATGTTGAGAGTTTGCATAATAATTGTATTTTAGCCTTCGGAGCCCATCTACCACTAAAGGAGAAATTTCACCTTCTTCTTTCCTATACAAAGGTTTAGAAATCAGTAGGCACACAGAGATGGGAGCTCAGGACTTGGTCACCCTTCCAGGAGCCCTTGATGGCTCAGACAATCACAGCAAGCACTCTTTTCAGAAACATAGGGGGGAAAAGAAGTTATGATAAATTTAGTTGTCTTTTGAAGTTAATAACCTCCTACAAAGGCTTTTGGTAAAACACAGACACCTTAACATTTTTTTTTCTTTCAAACACTTTTTTCCCTCTATATTTTCCTCAGATGGTAAAATCTGAGGAAACCTACCTCTTCAGAAGTAGCTGCTTTGTGAGGATGACATCAGCAGATCACGAGGTTACCACTGGCAAGCTGGCACCCTGCGGGGGGTGAAACAAGAGCTCTTATCATCTGTTTTGCTCCCTTCTTTCCTACATTCAGTGCCTTTTGTAATATGCAAAGCAAAGGATATGTTTTGCTCCCCTTCATTATTTTTAAAAAAAAAAATTCTCCTGAGACAAAAAAGGGAAACGCTTTAGACTGATTTCTCCAAAGTCTCTGCTGCTTCCTCGTGAATCTATTTGGTTAAAAGGGAAACAGCCTAGAAACTCTAGTTAAAGACCCCTCTCCTACATAATAGACTTCTCCCACCCAGGACTGGTTCGTAAGAAGAGAAGTAGTTTTAGGCAACATCAAAACCCAAAGATGTGTGGCCTGCCCCCTCCCCTTTCTGCCATCTCCAGTGGGGAAGAATTCCCCTAAATGTGCCTAAAGTTAACTTCCATAGTCCCATTCTAGCAGAACAAAGGTGCTGCTGTCTTGACTTCAAAACCTTTTTAGAAAAACCTCTCCTTGCAGGTTCATGTCACTGATATCTTGTGAAAACTCTCTTTCCTAAGAGCCTTCTATAAAACCAAGATGTTCCAGGATCAGAAACCATGTGTGCCAGTGCGATGGGGAGACTGACAGGTGGACAAGAAGACTTTTTTCCTATCACATGGGATTTCCTCTAAATGGAAACAGTATTTCTCGGGCTAAACATGATAAAACCCAGTTTTAAACTCTGAAATGTAAACCTGAAAGGTGAGAGTTCTTTGTGTGAGGGCATTTGAAGTGATTTGCCTTTAATCCGGCATTAATGAGAGGGTGAGTGGGGGTTCACAGCCAATTAATTCCTAGGAGGTGTGTGCGCCAATGAGTTTGTGTGGAAAATGAGGGAGTTATGCATATTCTTTATATAGGTATCATGTGCTCCTCCCTTTACCTGTGTGATAGTCTCCTGCCTAAATGCATACAGTTAAATCAAAGGAGTTGTTAAAGGAATCAATCAGGAAAGGCAAAACAATGACAACGATAAGAGTCCCTGAGGAAACAATAGGGAAGCTGTTTATTGGGGAATAGCTCCTACCTGGCTCCATCCAGAGTAAGTATGGTTTACTCTTCCTAAGGCTCAGCCTAGGATCAAAGGAAGATGCTAAACCATTACAGGATCAAGACCTATAAAAGGGAGAGGGTTGGTGACCTAAGGGTGTCTTCCCAGGGAGTGTCAGTGAGAGCTGACTGGCATGCAAGGAGACTCTGAAACAGAGAGTGCATGCTGCAAGGAGGACAGTCTGCTTCTCCCAACCAGATATAGGGGTTTGCTGAGGGAAACTTACAAAAACTTTCAAGAAAGGTTAAGAGTTAGATAAGGGGAAACAGGCTTATAGACTTTTATTGGTTTTAACCCTTTGCTCTGCATGCTTTGTTCTTTTGGGTTAAAGAATCAATGATGCTTTGTTTTGAAGAAGCTGCTTGTTGAGTTACTAATCAACCACTGTCACAGGTTCTTGGAGGAAAAGGCTTACACATGGCAAACTCAGTCCTGTTGTGTTAACATGGTAGCAGAGCCAAGAAGGGGGTAGGTGCAGCGCAGAGATTCAGTTTAAGAGTGATGAGACAGCTTGCGTCCACCCACACTGACGTGCAGGAAGCTAGGCCTTTCACCTGGGCGGTGCACTCGAGAGAGACAAAAAGGTTTCTAAGGCTCGGCTTGACAGATGGACTGGGATGGGATGGGAAGGTAATTGGTGATTTCATCCAACCTTAGGGATGTGACGTTAGGAAATGGTGGGTACTAGAGGATAAAGATAGTATGTAAGAGATTTTGATACAAGATGGCCTGGGTCAGATGTTTGTTATTGTGAGGCAAATCGGCAGCCAAGCCAGGACTGCTCACTTGGCTGCCATGACTCACCTTTCCAAGAGTCTCAATAGATCACTACTCCAATTTCCTGGAGGTGAGCTATAGGGTAGGATATTCAAGCAAGAGCTGTGATCTGGAAACTGAAGGCACATTTTGCAAAGTACGGTATATCTGAAACACTGGCCTCGGTAGGTGCCACGAGTCACCCTTCCAACAGAGCCTGCAGTGACTCAGCACTTAAGCATGCTGCAGCAGCCTATCCTTGGGGAAATCCTGGGTCAGATGAGCCCCCAGGCACAGGTATTTCACTGACTGCGCCATACTTGCAAGTTAGTCTGTGCAATAGCACTACTGGGCCAGGAACCCTCCTGCTGCCTCACAGTGTTACACTTCCTAGGCTTCCACCCTGCCCTTGCTCCTGTTCCAGCCTGAGCCTTGTTCCAGCCCACTTCGGCCATGCCCATGCCCTAATCCTACCATGCTCCAGCCCTGGTACTGACCTGCTCCAGCCCTGAATCCATCTCCTGACTCCCCCAGACACTCAAACTGACTCCCACCTCATTTGGACCTTTGGCCTGCATCTGGACTCCAGCTAAGATCCTGATTTGGCTTGTCTACAGACTCTGACTTGAGTTCCGACCACAAACTTTCAGCACTGCCCTCAGCCCAGTCCCAACTCTATGGCTGGCTTCATCCGCTGTACCTGTTTTTAGTTACTGCTCTAACTACCAGACCTGACCACTTCAAACCCAGCGTTGACACTGGTAAGAAAAAATGGTTACTAACCTTTCTGTAACTGTTGTTCTTCAAGATGTGTTGCACATGTCCATTCCTCTGTAAGTGTTTGTGCACTCCACTGCACTGTTGTCGAAGAGATGTCCTGAACCTTTACTGTAAAATGTGCAATATTTTTGGCAAGGTAATTTGGTGAGATTTTTTTTCCTCTGTCCAATAGTTGATCTGGAATTTATATTAAAGCTAATGTTTAAAATCAAATTTACACAAGTTAAGAGGAAAGATACTGTACATTTGGGGTCAGGCTTGGGTTATGAGGGATTACAAGTATTGGTTACAAGGGTCACAGGATAAATACATAGTACATAACCAGCATAGACCCAGAATCGGGTGCGGGAGTTTTTAAAACATCAGTGGATAAGTGGTCTCGGGTATGCCAGCTATAGAATGGATTTAGGGTCCACATCAGTATTGGTGTAGTGAATAAGTACATGGGTGGGATGCGTCCCTTGGTTCGTCAGGGAAGGAAGAAAGTGGGTTATTTCCCTGACCGCCAGTCTCGATTACTTGACCTGGTACTGACAGTGTCCTGTGATGTGTTCCGTGTAGATGTCTCTGGACCACCTGATGGTGTCAGACACCATGAGTTGTCTCATGAGCCGCTATTACATTCTCAATGGCCCAACACATCCCTCCAAGAGAGGGTGCTCATTTTAATTTGAAATCCACCTCCACCTTGCACAGATTTGGGTGTAATTTCACCATTTATGACTGCTAATCAGGAAACTGAGATCATAACTAATACTATGGTAAGAAATAAAACTGTTCCAATGTTTATCCTGTCCCTCTCTTTAAGTCTGTCAAACACTGGAGAGTCCCCTTGGCAGGTGGATAGGGGCTACTTTGTTTCCTTCCAGAAGGACAAAGAGCTAGGAATATGTTAAATAAAACAAATTAACTTTGCAATGTTATTTCTAGTCACAAACTCTGACATTTCCCATTTCAGGAACCATTTGTTTTCCTTGGGTCCAGCACAAGCAACTTTTTCACTTTATGTGAATGTCTAAGGAAAGAAAGATAAATTCAGAGATGGATAAGTCAGGAGACCTAGATTCTATTGGTGGTTCTGCTATTATCTATCTTAGAGAGACAAGGTGAGTAAGGTAATATCTTTTAGTGGACCAACTTCTGTTGGTGAGAGAAACAAGTTTATTTTAGGTAGATATATAGCCCTATTACCACCTCACAACAATCCTCTGAAGTAGGGACACATCATTGTTCCCATTTTAGGGATGGGAAACTTAGGCATACAGCTACTAAGTGATTTGCCCAAGGTCACACAGGAAGTCTGTGGTAGAGAAGGACTTGAACCAAAGCCTTCCAAGGCCTACACAAGTACCCTAACTCCTGGACCATCCTTGCTGGGTTGTGTTATGACCTTACACAAATTATTTCACCTCTCTGTGCCGGATTCCCTTCCAACCTTTTGTCTGTCTTGTCTATTTAGATAGAATGTGAGCTCTCTGGAGCAGTTACTGTTTGTAGAGTGCCTAGGACAGTGAGGCCCAGACATTGACTGGGGTGATATCTTAATTCAAATAAATAATGACTCATGCATACATGCAGGAGGCTTTTTGTGTTAAGATATTGTCTTAATTTTTTAAACCCCCTGGGATTTATGGAGCATTTGTAATTTCTCTCTCAGCCTCTGGGTTCTGCTTGAAACTTTGAAGAAGCTGTTGATGTTCTTGAAAAGATAAAGAAAGGTGTCGTTCTAGTCTCATAATGAACACTATTTCAATTTCTGTGTTTTTATAATCAGCTTTTGTTTTGTTAGGTTTGGTTATTTTTAATACCTGTAGAGCAAGTCATTTTAATAATTATATAGCTAGATATAAATACATAAAGAGAGAGAGTGAGAATGAGCCTGGGTATGAAGTTACAGAGAATGAGAATGTAAATGTGTCAAGGAAATCCCTAGTGATCCAGGAGAGAATGGAAGTAGCTTTAAGTGAGGAAGGAGTGAGCTGGAATAATTATACATAAGGTCCTACGTATATAGAGAGATTGTCATTTTCAAACTGTAAAACAAACCAAATTAAATCAAACCTACTACTATAGCACCTTTCATGCCATGCATCCCCAGGCACTTCACAGGGAAACCAAAGTAGCTTGAGTGTTTAGGAATGTGGCAGGTCAAACAAGCGGGGGTGCCATTTAGGGAGGGCAGGGGGGCTTCTTCTCACCCCTCACCCCCACCCCCACCCCCCCACCCCGAGTTTCATAGCAGAGGTGTGCTCCCAGGCCACTGTGCTAGTGTAGAATGTGAGTTCTGCAGAGGAGAGGGAAGAGAGTCAGTATTTTGTTTACAAACAGAGGCAGGGTGATTAAGATAAGAAAGGGCTGGTAATTGCCTGTAAAACAGGAATCCCTTTGCAGGGGGTAAGGGGTGCTGAAAAGAGAACACAAGGGACTCAGAAGAAACACAGCCAAGGTCTCTGAGCCAAAGTTACATTCAGAAAAGAGGGAGATTTGAGGGGGTTTAGGTGAAAATAAGGGGACAGAACCCAGGGAAGGGATAGCAGTGGTATAGAGAAGTTCCCACTCTACCTGTGGTACTTATGTGGCCCCATCATCATAGCGTCTGAGCACCTCATAGGGTGACCAGATGTCCCAATTTTATAGGGATAGTCCTGATTTTGGGGGCTTTTTCTTATATAGGCACCTATTACCCCCCACCCCCATCCCGATTTTTTCACTTGCTATCTGGTCACCCTAGCGCCTCACAATGTCTAACCTATTTCTCCTCACAGCCCCTTGGTGAGGTAGAGCAGTGCTGTTATCCACATTATACTGATGGGGCTCTGAGGCATAGAGAGACAAAAGGCCAGATTTTCAAAGATATTTAGGCACCTAGTGGGATTTTCAAAAGCAACTAGTAGATTAGGCACTTTGTGAGCCCCACTAGAGAGGCCTAGCTACATCTTTGGGTGCCTAAATATCTTTGAAACTCTGTCTCTAAGGCCATGGGTGGAGTAGAGGAAGTCCATGGGTGGAGTAGAACCCAGGTTTCTCAGGACTAGCACCCCATCCATAGGACCAGCCTATCTCTCTGTTGCATGCTGGAAGGGGGGAAAAAGATAGATGGGAGCAAAACCAAGGCCACCAGTTCTCTAAGATTCTAGCAAACGGTCCCAGGTGATTGGGAAAGATGTCATGGTTGACAGCATGAAAAGCAGCACAGAGGTCAGGCAGGCTAAAGAGAGAGAAAGAACAAGAGTCAAATGAGAGTCATTTAACCCCCAAAGGGTGGCAGGTTCTGCCCTATGCTGAGTTGTAGAGCAATGGCTGCTGTGCAATTTTAACTGAAACCCATTTTGTTTTGTCATTTTTTTCTGAGCTTGAGACAAGAAAGGAATGAGAAAGCATCGTATGAGTATCAGATGTGTTTGTGCCTCATATTCTTAGGGTTTCAGCTGTATCCAGGCCAATTGCAGAACAAAGAACAGAAATTGTATCCACAGAGTCCATAAAGTCGACGATTGTCATGATTTGTATTAGTCACTGAACACCATCTGTGAATATGCCAGAAAATACAGTCCCTGAGCCAACGTGTATAAAATGTGTAGCCCTAGATAAGATGGCTTCTTAAGTATGAAGTGTATAGTTATTGAGCACTTGTTAACATCTCTGAGTGGAGGTTCTGATGGCAATAGAAGTTTTATTTGATTAAGGACTAGAAGATTTGACCCTCCAACTTTCTTTCAAGAGGAAGAGCTGCCCAGAGCTCCTGTGCCTATTGATTTTCCTTTCCTGCCTGCAGTGGCCCTGATATCTCAGAAATCTCAATTTTCTTCTCAACTTTAAAATCTGAAATTTTCTTGGTGTTTGATTTTAAATATTCACCTATGAGAACTGCAACTCAATCACTGTAGTGTTGTGTTTAAGAGCCTTCTGGAAAGTAACTAGCCTTTAGCCAGAAGTGAAAGCAGTGTTGCCATGATTTTGTCAGAAGTCTCACGATATTTATTAAAAAGCAACAGAGGGTCCTGTGGCACCTTTGAGACTACCAGAAGTACTGGGAGCATAAGCTTTCGTGGGTAAGAACCTCACTTCTTCAGATGCAAGCCCTTACCCTCTGTTGCTTTTTACAGATTCAGACTAACACGGCTACCCCTCTGATACATGATATTTATTGTTCTCCTTAAGGCCGCAGTTCCTGGAGCCTTCATTCTTAAAGAAAAAATAAGTTTCTAGTCCTCGTGACTGTGGAGAAAGCTTAAAAATTAGACCCTAGTGCACCCTAAAGGCTCAAAAAGCAGAAGGCAAATAAAAAATACCAAATCTATTATTTGTACATAATCTCATGATTTTAAAGCCAATCTCATGATTTTTGAACATTTGGGGTTGACAATACTGTGAAAGTGATTTGAAAGTGTCAGTTTCACTCCTGTTTAAAGTCAGTTTCTAGTCTATTATTTGTAGTGGGGTAACACCCTTAGAGACTCAGGCAGGTTCAGTGTAAACTCATGGGGGCTTGCCCTAGGAGGATGTTTCCAAAAGTTAAATGATCTATTCCAAGCTTGGTGAACTGCAAAAAAAGTGATAGAAAGTAATCCAGATTTTTCTACAGTTGTTTCAATTGTAAGACAGAAATTGCCCCGTAAGACAGAAAACTGATCAAAACAATGATAAAAGACCTGATACATCTTGCACTAGTAGTGCTATCACAGGGCTGAAGGGACAGCAATTTGCCTCCCCTATTCCAGGCCTACTGGGCTCAGTGTAACATGATGCAGGTCAAGGCTGACCTAAGTTGCACCTCTGCTGTAAGGGTTCAGAATTGCCATGGCAAAGGTCATTCAGCTACTCCCTTCCCAGTACTGGTCTGCCACTTCCTTTTTCAACCCTGCCTCTGGCCTGCCCTGCCCCAGAATGACCCTGCATCCAGGACTCCTGCAGAGGCAATGAGAGGCTTCCTGCACTGGTGGGAAGAGAAAGGTAGTCCTCTGGGGTAGGGCTAAGGGGAGTACCCAAGCTCTATGGCACCTTTGTTAAATAGGGCTTCTGATTGGGAGTCAGAGCAGTGAGTGAGATGGGATAACATACATTGATGTGAGTCAGATCTCTTGGCTGCAGGCAATATGCACAGGTTATAATCTGTGCCACATTCTGACAGGGAATTGGATTTACACCTCTCTGGGAGAGCAAGATGCCAGTTTCCCCTGCAATAGGCCCTTGCTCTAGGAACCAGCTGTTAATGTTCATTGTCTTGCCAAGTACTTATCAATCTCTAATCTTCCTATTTTGGGGAAGATGACTGAGACGATTTTGGGAAAGCAACTGTGGTGTCATCTGACCACATGGGAACAGAAGTCTGGCATCAGCAAAACAAGGTAGATTGTGGCACACAAATGTTACTTTTTCAGCAAAGGGATGATGGAAGCTGAATAAGGAGAACAACAATGGTACCTTGGATTTTGAAAAACAAATTGAATTGGTACCATCCTACACACACACACACACACACACACACACACAGCCCCTTTGCACTATACCTGAAACAGTTTTCTTTGCACCAAGGTAACAGAGAAAAATTCTCTCTGGTGCAAAAACTTCAAAGCCTCTGATATTCTTTCACTAGTGATTCTGTGCAGGCTCACCCTTTCCAAGGCAAATTTCATCTTGGCTAATCCCATCAGTTAATATTGAAGTCAAATATGACCTGATATTTGATATGATTACCCCTCTTTTTATGAAGTATCTTTTTTTACTTTTTTTTTTAATGATTTAATTACATTTTCAGTCCAATCTTCTTATATATTCACGTACTGTATGCAGAAGAATATGCTCTGAGTACAATGGTGAAAGATGTTGTAAAATCAAGACTAGTGGAGGAGAGGGGGAGAGGAAGAGAGAAAAGCATGAGAGGACAGAAAAGAAAATGCACTATGTGTGTGGTTGTTTGGGTGGGCGGAGGAGGGGGTGTCAGTAAAATGTGTAAATCTTAGGGATTAGGAGAGTAAAATCTCCAGGCATCATATTTAACATTCTACATTTTAATGTGCTCCCTTCAGAATCAAGATGTATATTAAAAGTTACATAACTGTACCTGTACACACAGTAGGCTGTAAATACAACAAAAATATACACAGAGCAAAGTCCTGCTTCTATAGAACATGCAGCACTGCTTTAGCTTCGTACATCTTTTTCACACTTGCTACTGGCCCTTTTTTATAAATAAAGTTCCTTGATTGTGAGGATTACTCTAGCTCAGTGTTAGAGGCACAACTGTTTAAAAGAATACAGTGGAAGGATGTCTTGCATCCAGCATCATGTGCACACTACTTTGTTGGGCTATTCTGTATGTTTCCAAGATATGGACTATTGGCATGGATAATTCTGTAGCCTATGAGAACTAAATACCAAGAGACTAATCTCTGATCAGTAACATCTCTGTCCCCAGAATAACAAGTCATGTTGGCAACTGTAAAGATACATCACATAGTCATAATAGAGTAAAGAAAGTTGATAAGTAAAGGAAGAAACATGAAATGGGTTCTGAGTATCAATACCCATTATTTACAAGTCTCTGGTCCTGAAAAGCATGAAAGTTCTGAGAACCAAACACTTATAGATTCATAGATTCCAAGACCAGAAGGGACAACTGGGATCATCTAATCTGATGTAGTCTGACAGGCCATAGAACTTCCCTGAAATAATTTCTAGAGCATATCTTTTAGAAAAACATCCAATCTTGATTTTAAAATGATTTTTTTATGATTGTGAAACCACAATGACCCTTGGTAAATTGTTCCAATAGTGAATACCCTCACTGTTTAAAATGTACGCCTTATTTACAGGGTGAATTTGTCTAACTTCTAGCCATTGGATCGTATTATACCTTTCTCTGCTAGATTGCAGAGCCCGTTATCAAATATTTGTTCCCCATGTTACTTATAGACTGTAATAAAGTTA
The DNA here is from genome assembly GCF_013100865.1 of Trachemys scripta elegans. Lineage (NCBI taxonomy): Eukaryota > Metazoa > Chordata > Testudines > Emydidae > Trachemys > Trachemys scripta. The sequence continues at coordinate 89,555,677 of NC_048300.1, read as the reverse complement.
CCCCTCGATTTTCCCTTTGTTAAGCTAAATAAAGTTTGAGCTCCTTGAATCTATCACTATAAGACATGTTTTCTAATCCTTTGATCATTCTTGTGTCTCTTCTCTGAACCCTTTCCAATTTATCAACATCCTTCTTGAATTGTGGACAACAGAAGTGGACATAGTATTCCAGCCATTGTTGCACCAGTGCCAAAAAGTGAAGTAAAATAACCTCTATTTTCCCACTTGAGATTCCTCTGCTTATGCATCCCAGGATTGCGTTAGCTCTTGTAGCCACAGCGTCACACCAGGAGCAAATATTCAGCTAATTATCCACCACCATCCCCAAATCTTTTCAGGGTCACTGCTTCCCAGAATATAGTCACCATCCTGTAAGTATTGCCTGCATTCTTTGTTCCTAGATGTATACATTTACATCTACATTAATATTAAAATGCACATTGTTTGCCTGTGCCCAATTTACCAAGCAATCCAAATCACTCTGTATCAGTAACCTGTCCTCTTCATTATTTACCTCTACCCCAATTTTGGGGTCATCTGCTAACTTTATCAGTGCTGATCTTATGTTTTCTTCCAGGTCATTGAGAAAAATGTCAAATAATGTAGGGCCAAGAACCGATCCCTGCAGGACCCCATTAGAAATAGATACAAACCCCTTTTGAGACCTATAAATTAGTTAGCTTTTAATTCATTAAATGTGTACCATGTGAATTTTATATTGTTCTAGTTTTTTTAATCAAAATGTCATGTGGTACCAAGTCAAATGCCTTATAGAAGTCTTAGTATATTACCTCAACACTATTACTTTTATCAACCAACTTGTAATCTCATCAAAAAAGATATCAAGTTAGTTTGAAAGGATCTATTTTCCATCAACTCCTGTTGATTGGAATTAATTATATTACCCTCTTTTAATTCTTCATTAATCAAGTCCCATATCAGCTGCTCCATTATCTTGCCCGGGATCGATGTCAGACTGACAGGCCTATAATTACTGGGTCATCCTGTTTACCCTTTTAAATTATTGGCACAACACTACTTTTCTTCCAGCCCTGTTTATCAACTTCTTATCAACTGTATGTTCAAGTGCAAAATAATACCCCAAGCCACATGAAATAGTCCCTAATGAACAATAAATTCCAACTACATCACACTGCTTGTAGCCATACGGTAACACAGCCAAGCTGGCTGTCTTGATGGAAAAGATGTGAGAAAGAGTCAATAGGGAAGAGGAACCACTAGCTCCCTTGCCCCAGAGGGTGACTTACTGCAGGCTCAGAATACAAAATGTATTTCAGGATTCAGTGACACAAGTCCAGGAATCTCCACATGCACAAATTACTACTCAAGAATATTAAAGAAAACAACTGCAGTTAAGCTTCCTCTATGTATTATTACATGTATGTTGCTCAGTTGCCTCGAGGGCAGCAAACTATTAAGAGAGGCAACATGCATAATTAGTACATATTGGGGGTATAGTGTGAAGAATAATATTTTTAGTAATTAGAGCCAAGGAGAAGAAGCTGATTCCTGGGTTATTTTCCTAACTCTGTTATTGATTTGCTGTGTGTCCACAGTCTCAGCTTACAGAGAGTCCTGTGGCACCTTTAAGACTAACAGATGTATTGGAGCATAAGCTTTCGTGGGTGAATGCCCACTTCGTCGGATGCGTGTAAGTCTCAACTTACACATCTGTAAACTGAGTATAATAATATTACTCTCTATTTCACAGGTGAGACTTCAGAGTTAGTGTTTGTAAAGTGGTTTGAGATCCTCAGATAAAAGCTGGTATATAAGCGCATGGTATTAATAATGTGTCTGGTTTGCATAGGGCAGTGGTTCTCAAACTGTGGGTCAGGACCCCAAAGTGGGTCATGACCCCATTTTAATGGGGTCACCAGGGCTGGCATTAAACTTGCTGGGGTCCGGTGCCAAAGCCGAAGCCCGAGGCCCACTGTCTGGTGCTGAAGCCCAAGCCCCACTGCCCAGGGCTGAAGCCGAAGCCTAAGGGTTTCAGCCCTGGGTGTCAGGACTCAGGTTACAGGCCTCCCACCTGGGGCTGAACCCCTTGGGCTTTGGCTTTGCCCCCACCCCACCCGGGGTAGCAGGGCTCAGGCGGGCTCAGGCTTCAGTCCCCCCTCCTGGGGCCATGTATTAATTTTTATTGTCAGAAGGAGGTAGCAGTGCAATGAAGTTCAAGAACCCCTGGCATAGGGCATAGAAAACCATAAAGCAGGAGCTCTGCTCCAGCCATATGCCATCCTGCAACAGGATGGGCATTCAGAAAGTCAGAGGTTTGCAAAGGAAGGCAACTTTAACAGGGCACTGTCATAACATACAGCTAAGGGTAGCATAAAATCCCTCCTTTAACTGTAAGGGGTTAAGAAGCTCAAATAACCTGGTTGGCACCTGACCAAAAGGACCAATAAGGAAAGAAGATACTTTCAAATCTGGGGGGAGGAGGTTTTGTTTGTGTTCTCTTTGTTTTTTTTCCCTCTCGGGACAAAGAGAGAGACCAAGCAGGTAACCCAGCTCCTACTGAAATGATACATCTAAAATTACAGAAATTATAAGTAATAGCAAGGAAATGCATTAGATTATTTTTTGTTTTAGCTTGTGAATTTTCCCTATGCTAAGAGGGAGGTTTATTCCTGTTTTTGTAACTTTGAAGTTGAGCCTAGAGGGGAATCCTCTGTGTTTTAAATCTTTTTATTACTCTGTAAAATTACCTTCCATCCTGATTTTACAGAGGTGCTTCTTTTACTTTTTTCTTTATAATAAAGTTCTTCTTTTAAGAACCTGGTTGGTTTTTAGTGTCCCCAAGGGTCTGGTCTGTGCTCATTTGTTAACCTATTGGTTAGTATATTATTCTCAAGCCTCACCAGGAAAGGGGGTGAAAGGGTTTGGGGGGATATTTTGGGGAATTAGGAACTCCAAGTGGTTCTTTTCCTGAATCTTTGTCTAAATCACTTGGTGGTGTCAACAATACCATCCAGGGACAAGAAAAGGATTTGTGCCTTGGGGACGTTTTTAACCTAAGCTGAAAGAAATAAGTTTGGGGTCTTTCATGCGGGTCTCCACATCTGTACCCCAGAGTTCAGAGTGGGGAGGGAACCCTGACAGGAACCCTGCCCATTCAGAATAGAAATGGAAAAGAAGCCAATTTTATCACATTCATTATGCATTAAATTATTACAAATGCATAAATAATTGAATTATAGGCTGGGTAGTGGTCAGCACTTCATGGATGGCACTGTACATAAGAACATAAGAACGGCCATATTGGGTCAGACCAAAGGTCCATCTAGCCCAGTATCCTGTCTTCCGACAGTGGCCAATGCCAAGTGGCCCAGAGGGAATGAACAGAACAGGTAATCGTCAAGAAGGACTAAGCTTTCTGGATTTCTAAAATTTAAGGGGGAATCTGAGGTCAAAATTCCCTCATGAGTATAGGGCAGATTTGTCTTTATTAACATGACTGATGATAAAATAAACTCATAAGATGAATTCAAAAATGTCTGCCCTTGAACAGTTTCCTTTTATTCATGCTAAACTACAGTGACTTGAAGTCAGTGTTCCACTGTGTATTGCTTTTAATTTTAATGTATTACATTTACAGCTGGTGTTAAATGCATTTACTCAGCTATTGAAATTGTCAACACAGAAAAGTAAAAGATGGCTTCCTCTGGCTCACCCATTCTTGTAATGCACATTAGGACTATGGAAAGGCTAGTATCAAACTTAGAAGGCCACCACTTTCACTGAGTGGAAAAAAGCAGATATTTAAGAACAAAATATGGGACAATCCCAATTAATGATGTATCTAAGAGATGTGAAAGACAAAGTTTTGAGTGGCTAAATTTTTGGTGGGAAACCTATGGTTTTTGATCAATGTTTTTCAATGTCAGATCAACTTTTCTTGCTACTCCTGTTTGAACATTTTACATTCCTTTTCTGGAATTGTAATTTCAACCTTTTATGTAGGCAACACTATTAAATTTTTCCTTTCATGCTTGGGGAAATTTCAACTGGAACATTCTCTGAGTGACAAAAGAAGTTTGCATATGTGTGCAAAATACTGGTAATGCAATGTAAATCTCCAATATGCACATTTCTCAGTGTAAATGTTTCAAAAATATCATTTAAAAGCAAAGAATAGTGAGGGTGAGAGGAGAGGAAGGCATGAGAGGATAGAAAAGAAAATGCAGTTGGTTTGGAGGGGGGTCAGTCAGATTATTTTTTAATTCTTTAGTTTCTTAAAGCTTAGTTGTTACATGGCACTCTGTATCAATACTGTGCAAATATACCTCAAAACATCCCTGGGTGATATGTTTTATTAGCCCCACTTTACAGATGAGGAAATGAAGGCAACGAGGTCAGGTGATTTGCTTAAGGCCGCAGACGGAGGCGACAAGAAAGCTGGGATGAAAACCGTAGGTTCCTGGGTCCCAGTCCTGTACTTTGTCCACCAAATCGCATTACCTTTGCTTACACACAAGCACATAGCGTTACCAATACATTAGGTACTTACAAATCATCCAGTAATCAATGTAAATAAAGAGCTGACATACAATTTATAAATTATATAAATCTCTTTTTCATGCAGTGATTTTCCCAGATGAAAGAAAATCAGAAGGGCTGGATTCTTCTATAGATCTTTCACTCTCTTAAGAAGGGATGATTAATACCATCTCTCTCTCTCCCTGTCTCCCCCAACCCGGAACAGTTGCTACTGCATGTCAGTCTAATCTAGGCAGAGGGTGTGTGGAACCCATGTAATTCAATCATCAAGCTTTAAGACAGCTTCCTAACATTAGGTGGAAGCCAAATTTCAAAACTGCATGCATCTTATGGCCTATTGGGGTCTAAATACAATTCATGCCTGCTGGCTGAACTGTAATAATGAAGTCTGTGAATGCTCAATGATAAAAGTGAGGAGGCCATATACTTAAACCAGTGGTCTGCAAACTATGGGGTGAGCGGGGGCACAGTGGGGCCCGGGCCAGCCCCACAGGGAGACGGGCAGGAAGCGCCACTCAGCCCTGCTCTGCTCCCAGTTCCTCTCTGGACCAGGCCCAATCCCCCAGACTCAGCTTGGCCATCGGCCCCCTTTCCTAGACCCTTGCTCTCAGCTTTCAGCCCGCGGCCCCCAGTCTTGGCCCTGCTCCCAGCCTGGGGGGCTTTGACACATTCCATTACTGGGGGGAGGGATGAGAGGAAAAGTTTGGGCACCACCACTGACTTAAACCAATGGAAGCTACACCATGTGCAAAATCCTATTTCCCAGGTCTAGATGAAAATGTTGCTGAATGTTGCATGGATAAGAGAGAAGGGTATAATTTATGCATTCTAATTCAAATCAAGGAAGCATTTCATGCTAATGCGGTCGTGCCTGCTTTGCAAGGCTAACCTTAATGGCTAACAATTGTACTTTCCAAAGCAACCGATGGCCATGGGAATAGTCACATTGGAACACACCACCACACATGCCCGCTCTCCATCTCTCCATGCACAGTTCATTGATGATTGCTTTGCCGGAATATGGATGCGTTGCTTATTCATTCTGGAAGACTGTGGCATCCTATAAAAGCACTTACTAATAGACTCTCTGGCTAGAAAAATCCACTTCAGTGCAGTACCAGACCGCTCTCAACTCACTTGAGTCACTTTAGGAGGAGAGTTCTCTCTTCGCTATTAGGAATGGATGAACAGATTTGGAAGAGATAAGAACCAATCCAAATAATCGCCATCAAAATCTCCAACTGCATCTTTTCTGAAGTAAAAAAATGTGATGAACTTTTTTTTTTATTTCAGTCTCACATGCCCTTTCCCCTCCTGGTTTAAAAAACAAGTGGAAGTGACACAAAAAAAGCTGATCCTCTAGTATTTCTGACTCAACTGGACTCAGTTAAATTAATGGACATATCCTATCTCCTAGAACTGGAAGGGAGCTTGAAAGGTCATTGAGTCCAGCCCCAGTCACTAGCAGGACCAAGTACTGATTTTGCCCCAGATCCCTAGGTGACCCCCTCAAGGACTGAACTCTCAACCCTGGGTTTAGCAAGCCAATGCTCAAACCACTGAGCTATCCCTCCCCACAATAAATTATAATGAGTCTCCTATGAGAGCCGGTTCTTATGAGACTCTCAGTACAACCTTTGAATTTTACAGTTTCCCAAGGGTCGTGGTGGATTCTCCATCACTGGCAATTTCAAATCAAGACTGGATGTTTGTGTAAAAGATCTGCTCTAGGGATTATTTTGGAGAAGTTCTGTGGCCAGGTTATACTGGAGATCAGACTAGATGATCACAGTGGTTGCTTCTGACCCTGGAATCTATGATCAAAGATGTTGACACTGGCTGCTTGTTCAATGCCTAACTTTAGGATGGTCATCTGAACAAAGCCTTGAAACCTTTCAATGTTTGCCCCTCACTATTCACTACTATCAGGATTATGCAGGTCCTATCCCCTCCTCTACCTTCTCACTCCTCTCAGATCCCTAGGTGTATTACTCCTAAGGAATGGAGTTATTAAGCACCCATCTGAGCAAAACCTCAAAGATTACCCTTGTGGAGCAGAAGTCCCTGGTGAACAAAGGTGGGCTCCAAGGCAGCTCCTCAGAGCTGATTATTCCCCCTCACACCTTTTCAAGACACTACCAGCTGGAATTTTTACCCACTGGCTGATGTGATTTTCAGTCTGCATGTGCTCAGAAGGGTCCTTTCTCATCATGCATAGGTCTGCTGCCTCAGGTGAGACATCCATTTAACCCAGTACACCTCTACCCCAATATAACGCGACCCGATATAATACGAATTTGGATATAACGCGTAAAGCAGTGCTCCGTGGGGGCGGGGCTGCGCACCCCAGCAGATCAAAGCAAGTTTGATATAACGCAGTTTCACCTATAACATGGTAAGATTTTTTGGCTCCCGAGGACAGCGTTAATATCGAGGTAGACGTGTAGTTTGTACAGTAGTAGTCCCATTCTGGAAAACAGTGAGCCAGCTAAGGGAAATTTGGGTTTGTATATCTGGCCATGTAGAATGAAAATCCTTTCCACCTCCATCCACTAAGAGTCTTGCTGGGCTGAGCTCCTCTCTGAAAGCTAATTAGTTTTCCTTTGACTTATAATATCTTCCTTGTTCCTGAATTTAAAGATACAGCACCAATAATTTCATCATAGCAATAATTTTACTCCGTATCATATATACATTCTTGACAGATGATGCTCCATCTGTCACAGTATTTTACAGTAATGAGCCAAAACGCCACAGAAACTTTATTGTAACTTGTAGTGTTTAGGACCATTATTGTAGCACATCCTTTTTTTTTTTTTTTTTTTTTTAACAGCTTATTATAAAAATAAGCCCTAATTTCAAAATTTGGATCTGGGTTCAGATGCTGATCTTGAATGCCCTCCCTAAAGTTTAAATCAAAGTTCCTGGTGAAACTCATTTCTTATGAGATCATTTAGTTCACTCAAACATGCTTAGGACCAATAGTGTCCATGAGGGACATCCAAGCATTGGGAGTGATGCGGAGCGGCCTGGCTCCTGGGAGGGATAATCACGGCTAGAGCACCCTGGCATGTGGGCCTGAGGAAGGGGTCCATTAGGGAGACATGAGGAGGGAGTGCATTTGTGTCTGATTCCTGCACAAGGCAGGAGGCAGGCTCCTTGTACACATTCCCACTGCACATCCCATGCAAGGGTAAAGCACAATCTGACCCTTAATTTCAGTCTCATTCAAAATTTCTAAGCCTTTCACTCCCCTCTCCCCAGAACTTTAGAAGGTTCAGGCCAAGAAAGATTTATCATTCTGCTCTTTAATTGGAATCTAATTCTTCTGGAAGAAGTCAGCTGTCAATCACAGGCACATGGACAAGGCAGGAGAGCAGCTTCTCACTAGAAAGCATAGGCATGTATACAAAGAAAATAAAACATCTTGTGCAGTAGAACGGATTAGAACATAATGCAAAATCAATTGAAATTTTATATGCAAAATTCCACGTGTCACACAAACTGAAACCACCGAACTTTGCACAGTTCTGGTCCAAAGATGCAGCTACTAATACCAGATTAGGAAAGGGATAGATAATAAGACAGAAAATATCATAATGCCTCTATATAAATCCATGGTACACCCACACCTTGAATACTGTGTGCAGTTCTGGTCACCCCATCTCAAAAAAGATACACCGGACCCTCACTAGAATGCGGGATTTAGGATCCATGCGCAGTACCGCGTTAACACGGGGACCGTGTTATAGCAGAGACCACATTAAAATGAATTGCAATTAGAGTAATTAAATTTGGGATCCATGGCCGCGACCGTGTTATATGCGAATTCGCGCTATATAGACATGCGTTCTAGTGAGGGTCTAGTGTATATCAGAATTGGAAAAGTTACAGAGAAGGGCAACAAAAATGACTGAGGTTTTGGAACAGCTTCCATATGAGGAGAGAGTAAAAAGATTGGGACTTTTTCAGTTTGGAAAAGAAACAACTAATAGGGGATATGATAGAGGCTGTAAGGCGGTCCTCGTCCGTCAGAGCAGGAGACATCATCCCCTTCACTATGACACTTCCGGCGTGCTTCAGTTCAGGGAAAAATCAGCTCACAGTTAGTGTCCCAGGCCTGCAGTCAGGCCGAGCCACGATAAGTCTATAGGCCCGGAGCCCTCAATCCGGGCAGGCGACACACAGCTAAAGGCTCTGGCTAGAGGTTTGGAAGAGCCGCAACGAGTCTATCTGCTTAGACCCTCAATCAGGGCAGGGCAGTAATCTGGTAGGGGCTCTGACCTAGTCAGGCAGGCAGAGCAGTAGGGAGTCTATTTTCCCAGGTCCTCTCCAGACCTGCAGAGCATGCTCCAGTTGGAGAGAACATTTAAAAGGGAGGAACTCAGCTCAGATGAGGGAGAAAGACAAACCAACTTTTAGGACGCCTGAACAAAGGTGCCGAAGAAGTCTCCCTTGAGGAACAGACTTCCTGCTGAGCCAGGAAGGGGCTGAAGGTTGAGTTGTCTTTTCTTTTTCTTTTGTTACCTTATAATGGACTTGGAGCTGAGCAGTGAGGGAGAAGGATGGTAGGAAGTGACCCAGGGAGGCAACCCTGAGGGCCCTCCAGACACTGTTGGCTCTCATAGGGCCCTGGCATCAGAGCCCAGTGGAGTGAGAGGTCCAACTGCCCTTGTTGCAGAAGGGGCATAAGTAGGTTTGCCAACTCTGACTGAAGCTATTCTGGGAGATTGCTTTCCCCCAAGATGATGTAATGTCATTTTCTTAAAATATCCTATTAAAATCTCCCCGATTGCTTTCAATAGTCACCAGGAGATCCATGCTGATTCCAGGAGACTCCAGGACAATCCTGGAGGCTTGGCAACCCTAGGCATAAGCCTCATTTCCACCCCACTCCCCCTCTAGTAAGGAGAGAGCAAGGATGTTGAAAACACTGAGGTGAGACTAAGCCCCATACAAGGGTTAGGAACTGGACTGAAAGGCCTTCCCACTGTGAGGTGAGGCTGGAAACTGGATGTACTACCCTCTAGGCCACCTGGCTCCCCAAGGACTCTATGACAGTAACTAACTTTAATCACTAACTAACCTGAGGTAGATTTGAGCCAGTGACCTCAAGGTGAAAATTTCATTTCCCATTTGCAATTCTCTGGTCCACCCACTCAACCTGTTCTACTCTCCAGATATATGAATTTTCTATCAGTGCAAGGTAATGAGTATGATCTCAGGGGCAGATTTTGGACCATGTGTCTAGCCATCCAGTGTGCCCAACCCTGGGCTAAATTTTCAAAATGATTAGATATGCGCAAAACTCATGTGCATGAATAATTTGGGCATATACATTTTAATCCTACTCTCGCTGAAGCCAATGGTAAAACTCCCATTGATTTTAATGGGGTAGGATCAGAGCTGAAATTAATGAAGCCGCATGTGTGATTTGGGTAACTGTCTGTGCAAATAACCATGATTACAGCATTTGCGTGGGTAATCATAGGGGCAAGTTAGGTGTGAGTTGTATGCACACAACTTCATGTCCAAAGCTTTTGAACGTCTGGCTCTAAAGCTTTCAGATAGGAGAAAAGGGGAGGCCTCCCATTTTTCCTCTTGTTACGGGCTACACATGGGGTCACTGAAGTCAACAATTTAACTTTTTTGAAAATAATTAGTTACCTGATTAAAGCTTTTCTGCCCGTGTCTCTAACCCTATGGAATAATCTTTAGCATGCCTGTTCCCACATACAATGAACTAGGGCACTTTGACAATGCTGATCCCATTTGGCTTAGTGTGATGCCATCTGAAAGCTGCAGCCATCAAAACTACTGAATGAAAGAGTTAGTGTTTGACAACCACACAAAGAGGATTTGAGAGGAACTACAACCTGAAGGACAGCAATAGACAGGCCTGCTTCTGCCACTCTTTCATTTAATAATCTTAATCTGGGAATAATCACAGTCACTAAGGCTTCTTGCAGAGTAAGCTGATGACTACTCAACTTGAGTAAGGATGGCAGAGTTGGGCCTAAGGAAGGGAGAGAAGAGAGAAGGATAGCTCACTTCTATCCAGAATCATAATCTCCATGGGGAGAGAAGAGGGGGTTAAATAAAAAGAGGGAGTGGAAAATGATGACTACTCAGTGTATTTCTGATTTCAGACAACAATAAATGTAGGAAGAGCAGTATCAGTCATGCCTGTACTGGGACTGGCTACCAGCTAGGGTTGGTTTGTTTGTTGTGAGCATGAAAAAAATTCTTTTTTCCACATTAATAAGAACTAAGGAAATTCATAGATAAATACCCCCAGCCCAGTCAGGATAAAACAAAGGCCAAGAACATGCTGTCCTTTAAAAGGCAGAAACCCTGAAACACACAGCTCCTATATCAACTTTGCCCATGCATCCCCACTGCTATTACAGTATCCATGTAACTACCCCCTGAAATCAGAGACTAAGGCATGTCTACACTGTCAGAGTTACAGCGCCGGCAGTTACAGTGCCGCTCAGAGAGTGTTGAAGGGAAACCGCTGTTGTGTGTCCACACTGTCAGCCTGCGCAATAGCGTGTTCACACTTGCGGCACTTGCAGAGGTATTCAGAGCGGTGCATTCTGGACAGCTATCCCACAGAGCACCTCTTCTTCTGCTGCTGCTAAGAGTTGTGGGAAGGCAGAGGGGGTTGCGGGGCATCCTGGGTCCTGTCCCAATGCCCCGTGATGCATTGCTTCGCATCCCAGCAAACCCTGTGCTTCCATCTGCATTTGGCGCCATCTTTCAACCGTTTGTGTATTGTGCACCCTGCCTCTTCGGGCTGCAGGAATGGATCCCGAACTGCTGACCAGTATGCTACTTGCTCTCACTAACACATCACGAGTGGCAGTGGAGTTATTCCTTAAACTACAAAGGCAAGAGGATTGCAACATTGATCTTGCCACGTGTAGTAGCTACGACACAAGATTGCTTGTGGCATTCATGGAGGTGCTGACCACATTGGAACGCCGCTTTTGCGCTCTGGAAACAAGCACTGAGCGGTAGTATCACATCCTGATGCACGTCTGGGATGATGAGCAATGGCTGCAGAACTTTCGGATGAGGAAAGCCACATTAATGGGACCATGTGATGAGCTCGCCCCAGCCCTGCAGCGCAAGGACAGGAGAATGAGAGCTGCCCTTCCATTGGAGAAGCGTGTGGTGATTGCACTATGGAAGCTGGCTATTCCAGACTGCTACTAATCGGTAGATAACCAGTTCGGAATGGGAAAGTCTACCATTGGACATGTGTTGATGGAAATCTGCAGGGCCATTAATCGCATCCTGCTCCAAAAGACCATGACTCTGGGCAACGTGCATGACATTGTAGATGGCTTTGCACAAATGGGCTTCCCTAATTGTGGAGGGGCGATAGATGGCACGCACCCACATTCCAATTCTGGCACCAGACACCAGCCATTAAGTACATTAATCACAAGGGGTATTTCTCAATGGTTTTTCAGGCGCTTGTGGATCACCATGGGCGTTTCACAGAGATTAATGCAGGTTGGTCCGGAAAGGTGCATGACGCACGCATCTTCCGGAACACTGACCTGTTCAGGAAGCTGCAAGCAGGTACTTTCTTCCCAGACCAGATGATCCACCATAGGGGAAGTCGAAATACCCATTGTGATCCTGGGAGACCCCGCCTACCCCTTAATGCCGTGGCTTATGAAGCCATGCATGGGGCAACTTGACAGCAGCAAGGAGCAGTTCAACAGCAGACTGCACAAGTGTAGAATGACTGTTGAGTGTGCTTTTGGTCATTTAAAGGCCCGCTGGCGCTGCCTCTATGGGAAGATGGTCCTGGCCAATGACAATATTCCTATGCTTATAGCTGTGTGCTGTACGCTCCATAATATTTGTGAAAGGAAGGTGAAAGCGTCACTCAGCGCCTGGAGGCTGAGTTTGAACAGCCAGAGACCAGGGCAATTAGAGGGGCACAGCAATTTGAAGCTGAAAGCCACTAATATTTGTTACTATGCTCAGGAGTGCATATATTGTAATGTTAGGAGGTGATTGGTGCAGACAGTGCACTATGAAGGTTTAAGAAAATTGCCTGTTGCTTTGCAAGGCTCTGTTTGTTTTCAATTAATGGAATAAAGATTGCTTTCAAACCAAAACACTTCTTTTATTAAAAAACAACAACCAGAGGAGAGAGTCAAACCAAAAAAACAACATCAGCACTGAGGGGAATGGGGGAAGGGAGAGTCCGAGGAGGAGGAATGGTCCTGGGACAGCTAAAGATTTGTGTATGTCCAGGTATCATATCCTTTGGAGTACAATGCAGCGGGTACTGTACTTCAGCAGGGCCAAGCTGCAGAGGGATGGGTGTTGAGTGCAGTGAGTAGTGGGAGTCTGCAGTGCGGGACTGTGAGGGGGAGGAGTGGAATGCCGCGGTACAGACTGGAGCCAGGAGCTCCTTGCTGCTGTCAAGTTGCCCCATGCATGGCTTCATAAGCCACGGCATTAAGGGGTAGGCGGGGTCTCCCAGGATCACAATGGGTATTTCGACTTCCCCTATGGTGGATCATCTGGTCTGGGAAGAAAGATAACAGTGTGTTGGCGGTGTGTGTGGGAGTGCATGGGAAAGAGTTTTGCGACAGCAGCTGCAAGGGAGGGCGGGCGCGAAGCTGCTTGATTTGCAGAGCTCGTATCGCCTGGAGCGCGTCTGATGGCGCTCCATAACCTTTAAGAGCCACTCCATGGCTTCATTCTGGCACGTCGCATTCTCCTTTCAGTCCCTCTTCTCGCTGTCCGCCACTCCTTCAATTCCTGTTCTCAGCAGCAGAGTGCATCAGAATCTCACGCAGAAAGTCCTCCTTAGTTCATCTTGGCCGCTCTCTAATTCTGCGCCGCCGTTCAGCCGCCGATAACAAAGAGGGAGGCTGGGCTCCCAGGGTCATCTCTGTGAAGTTTAAATGCAACCTTTTACAGAAGCAGTATTGTTTGCAACACAGAACATTGATTCAGTGATTTAAAACACAGCCAGTACTCACACACCCGTCACTAACTGGCTTATGCCAGGCAAGGACACATGAGCTACAAGACCCCCAAAATGGTGAGTAGCCACAGGGTCAGGGTAAATCACTCTTCCCAGATCCTGCTGTACACTGGGCATGTGGCTCTTGGGGAGAGCCAGCATTGTAGGGGTGGGGTGATAATCATTCCTGTCCCCACACTTTCCACAGGATGTGATCATTATGGAAGATATCTCGCTGCTGAGGGTGAGCAGGGAATCAAGGGAGTGTCTTTTCCTGACCCCTATGCAGCTTGCCTGTGTGCAGCAATGGTCGTGTCCCTCCACTCCCCCTCCCCCCCGTGATGGCATAGTGGAACGGGAAAGTTACCGTTAATGGGGCAAGAAACAAAGCAGCTCTGCTGAAGAACCTGCTGCAGCGGATTGCCCAGTATCTCCAGAGTTTCCTGGAGATCTCTGAGGGAGATTCCCGTGAAGTGAGGGAGTCAATCAACAACCTGTTCTGTCACTCAGACTAGGCATGTGGTGGGAAACAAGCCTGCTTTCTGCAGCCCTCCTGCCCCCAACAACTCACTTCAGCGATTCCCAAAATCAAATCCACTTACCAGGGACCTCCTCCCCTGTTTGTGTTTCACCAAGCTCCAACAGCTGTGACTGGCTAGCCTCCGCCGGAGTAAAAAAGAGCTCCTGGCTGCATGCATCTCTGAACTCCAAGTCATCGTCTGCCTCTGGGACCCCTCCCCCTCAACATCCTCATCCAAGATTTCCTCTTTCTGGCTCGGTCCAGTCTTGACTGGCATGTGAACCAACGAAGTATTCACAGTGGTCTTCGCAGTGGAGGTGGGGTCGCCGCTGAGTATCGCGTCCAGCTCTTTGTAGAACCGGCAGCTCGTGGATGCAGCACCAGAGCAGCCGTTTGCCTTGTGGTAGGCGTTCTGTAGTTCCTTCACTTTGACCCTGCACTGCAATGTGTCCCTGTCATGGCCCCTTTCTGTCATGCATCATGAAATCTGTCCGTGGGTATCATAATTTCTATGGCTGGAGCGCCGCTGGGACTGGACGGCCTCCTCTCCCCAAATGCCGATGAGGTCCAACAGCTCGGCATTGCTCCAAGCAGGGGATCGCCTGGTGCGTGGAGCAGGCGTGGCCATCTGGAAAGATGCGCTGAGACCACTGCACACGTCACTGAGCAACAGGAAGGAGACTTTCAAAATTCCAACGTAATTTATGGGGTGGGGATGATGGTTGGTCACCTGAGGGCAGGGCAGTAGACTTCAAACTGATGACCAGAGAGGTGAGAACAAGCATTGTGGGACACCTCCCGGAGGCCAATTGCAGCACTGTAAATCGACCAGGGTGTCTACACTGGCACTGCGGCTCTGTACCCCGGCGCAGAAAGCTCTACGCCTCTCGTTGGGGTGTTTTTTTTAAAGGGCTGCTATTGCACAGTTTCTGTGCATTAAGTGGCTTGGCAGTGTGTGCACTTCGGGAGTTACAGCGCAGAAAGCTGCTTTACTGCACAGAAACTTGCCAGTGTAGACAGGGCCTAAGAGTCTGATTAGCAAAGTACTAAGACAATGGGGCTTAAGCACATGCGTGACATTAGGTGTATAAGCATGAGCTTTTCTGTACTGGGGCCTAGGCCCTTACATGATATATTCAAACTATCATGAACGCTGTTGACTATAATTGAAATTTCAGCATTTCAAGTATATTATTAAAGTTAATTTTAAGTGGGTCTTTTTTAAGGCTCCTGTTAAATAAAACCACAGATCTGAAGAATACAAGATCTTTTTCTGCTGGAGAAAGGAACTGTAGCAGATCAGGCAGCAATGCACAGAGGTTTCTGAATATTCTTCCTGTGAATTGCTGTGCTAAACAAGTCTTTTTGTAGATAAGAAAAAAATGCAAAGCAGGCTATTTTAAACAGGAAACAAAATAAGTAGCACCAGTTTTGAAAGACAATTTTTTTTTTTATAGAATACAAATCCATGTAAACTTTTTTGGTATTCTGAAATATTATTTATACATGGCATTTTGTATTCTTTAGTGCTGTGTCTATGCTAAACCTTTATTTAACAAAGGGACACAGTTTCTAAGAATTGAACTGTTAGACTCAGCCAGGCTACTATCTCTTGAAAACAAAGACTTCATTGGAAGTACTTGAGAGAGATGACAAATCAGTTAGGAGAAAATGCCTCCAGTGCCTAAGATTTTTAAGATGTCATTTAAAGACGTTAGCAGAATTAACACGTTTAAGTAGAAAAGATGAGGAGCGAGTAGTTCATGCAAGCAAGAGCTAGCTGTTGAGTGTCTCTGAAATGCAAGGCTTGCATAACACTGTAGCCTAGCAGATTGACCACCAGCCTGGGATTGCTAAAACTTGGGTTCTCTGCCTAGCCCTGCTAGCTGACGTTGGGCAAGTCACTTCATCTCTCTATCCCACAGTTTTCTGATTGGTCATGATATAACTATAATACTTAGTGTCTTTTATAAGGTGTTTTGAGATCTACCAATGAAAAATACTAGGTAAAAGAGGAATTATTATCTCTGCTATCAACAATGGAATCTATAATTCAATCACTGACGCAACTCCACTGGTAATAGTCATGGTGGAGGATGCAGTGTAGACAGGGCTCAGGCCTTTTTACCACTATGCCATCTAAACCTGCTTAGAGAATAGGTAGAAAATGTCTAAGCCCTGTGTACACTATAGCTTCCACAACTGATACCAGTAGGGGAATTGCATTGGTGGTGAATTTCTGGTCCCATTTTTGGCAAGTCTACACGAAACTTACTTTGGCAGTATATTTTAATTGCTTTTGCACCAAGTATATTCATGTAAACACTGATTACATTTATATAATGTCTTAGCTCAAAATGCTTTTTCAGAATTCATCAGTTAAATTTCACAATTGCCCTGTGAGGTAAGTAAATACCATACCCATTATACAGATGGGTGAACTGAGACACAGAAATGTTAAATGACGTCGCATAAACTTGGTGACAAACCCAGGAATAGAACCCAGCTGTCCCCATTTCCAGCTTATGATCAGCCACTAGACCCTAACTCTAGCTTCTGTCTAAAGTTATTTCAGCAGCAGTGATGTGCAAAAATCTCAGTCTTGAAAATTTCAGCTCTGAGCTAAATATGGGTTTCCTACACTAAGTCAGAAAAGAATTATTCAGTTCTCCCCTCATTTACACAAGTGCAGCTCCCATTGACTTCAGTGGGAGCTGCATCCATGCAACCGAGAGCAGAACTGAGCTCTTATTCTCTAGACACAAAGGGCTGGTCCACACTAACCCCCCACTTCGAACTAAGATACGCAACTTCACGTAGCTGAAGTCGAACTATCTTAGTTCGAACTTACCGCGGGTCCACACGCGGCAGGCAGGCTCCCCCGTCGACTCCGCGTACTCCTCTCGCCAAGCAGGAGTACCGGCGTCGACGGCGAGCACTTCCGGGATCGATCCGGGGTTGATTTATCGCGTCTAGATAAGACACGATAAATCAATCCCAGAAGATCAATTGCTTACCGCCGGACCCGGAGGTAAGTATAGACGTACCCAAAGAGCACAATGTTCAAAAGCACCTAAATCCAGTTGGGAGCTTTTGAATATGGTTGTAGGTCTGTAAGCCACTTAGGCACTTCTGAAATTGTTACCCATTGTTAGTATTTTTACTGACCCTGTCCTGCTCTTGGTCATTCTCTCGCGCACGTGTCTCTCGCACTCACACACACAGAATTACCTTCACATCAGATCAGCCTTACAAAATTAAATTGTCCAGATGTTAATTTTCTTCCCTTTGCTTCTTTATTTCTTATCATCTGTGTGCCATTAGGTAGCTTCTCTGTGGGGGGGCTGGTGACTATACAAATTATAGTGGATAAACCATGATGTTGAAGAGATGGGCCTTCTTCTTTGACCTCACTGAGGTCACATTTGAGCCAATTCTTAGCTCTAGTTCAAGAGAGCTCTAAAGCCTGCTTCCATGAATACTATGTCTCTTTATCCTGTGGTCCCAAAATCCCCTCATCTTCCTAGCTTTGCTATGGACAAAGTTATGCATATTAGAATAATGATATTGCTTACATCTGGATGGCTTGGAAATTAATATGGTCTCTCTCTTACATGTTAATTGCCAGAATGGGATCAGTAAGACATACTGATATGAAATCTAGACACAGTGCTAACAATAAATATCCTCAAACCTTTTGGCCTCAGACATAAGATTAAATGTCCCTGTAGCTGTTGGTCAAATATCTCAACCATAGCTATAGTGATGTGATAGGATTACAGTCAGAGCAAGATGCTGCTGTATTATTTCTTTTTGGTTTTCACCACTTAGTGGGCATAGGGGGGTTAAGATTCTTTAAAAGGCCTTCACCTGCTGAATGTCTCTGTGAGCAATGCCCTCAACCATCCGGACATAAGATTCATACACTCTTCTATAACAGAACATTACTATTTCTTTTTCTTTCTAGACATTTCATATGCAGTATAACCTACTGACAATTGTTCAGGCTCCCTGTAAAGAAGAAAAGATATTTTATCATCTCTATGTTCAATTATTAGTGTCACCTGTAATAAACTATTTGGTTTAATTGCAGAATTTGCCTCAGTTGTATTTAAATCATAATAAACTCAATAAAAAGTAAATTAAAAAAGTAAGAAAAACTAATGTTCAGAGAATTAACAGAACATTCAAAAACTAAGGGGACTTGTTCAATTTGCACAGCTTGATGAAGTGATTCTTTTGAGCAGACAATTAGGCTCATAAACTTGATACACTAAGGACTTAACACATAAACATGCACCACCACTAATCCATTTGTAAAAGAACAGTACACTTAACAGAATTACAATACGGCAAGTCATTCATTATTGAAGAAAAGCGTTTTATGACAAGTATCAGATGTTCAGCCACAGGCAGATCAGTATTTACATCAAATAATTTGGCACAATNGTTGATTCACACAGCACTGAGTCATTGCCTTCTCAGGGCCAGACAGTGTGATTTATTCACAGCCTTGAAAAAAAGGACAGGGCAGACTGCTCTGCCCTAGGGGGCCCACCAGGGGAGACTGTGCCTCCATGAGCCACTATGCTTCCCTGAGCTCTCAAGGGCACAAGGACTGTGAGCCTGCTTCCCTCAATGCACTGGGTCTGCTCCACAGTCTGATGCAGAGTGGGAGCTTGAGGGCTGGATTAAAACGGCTGGTGGGCCGGATGTGGCCTGCGGGCTATAGTTTGCCCAATCCTGCCCTATAGCCTCTCCACCTCCTTGGGGGCAACAAGTACCCTGGGATTGAATAAAGGGAGTAGTTTCTGTGTCAGTCACCGGCCCTTGCATGGGATGCACACGAAGAGGCAGCTCCTTGAATCCTGCCCTTCCTACATAGCAGCATGAGGGTCTCGTGTTTATCCATTAACAATTGATTTAGTAAATGGATTGACAGGTTATGTAGTTTACAGTCATTATATAAACTGGGCGGGGGAGGGTGTTAATCTCTAGATTCAGTGTCATTTACTAATGAATAAATTAAATGCAGAACATGAGATAATTTTTTAAACTACACATTTATATACTACATAGCTTGTTGTGTAAACTTCCCCTATCGCCCCTGCACTGCACACTCTGTTCAGTACACGTTTGTCTAGCCCTGGTGACTGAGAACCACACTGGCAACTAGCTAGGAGGTTGGGGATCCCAGTTAATCTGCAGATACTTCGATGTACAATACAGATGAATGCACAGAAGCATATGACTTGTTTATACATACTATATGTTGCTGGACAGCTGGATAGACTGACTGTCAGTAAAAACCTGCAGAGGATCGGCTTTGTTCTCCTTGGAAATTGGGAAGGGGCAAACCCATCAGAGGAGCTCCTGGACAGAGGATGGAGTTCGGCTGTTCTCAGTGGTGGCAGATGACAGAACAAGGAGCAATGGTCTCAAGTTGCAGTGGGGGAGGTCCAGGTTGGATATTAGGAAACACTATTTCACTAGGAGGGTGGTGAAGCACTGGAATGCATTACCTAGGGAGGTGGTGGAGTCTCCTTCCTTGGAGGTTTTTAAGGCCCGGCTTGACAAAGCCCTGGCTGGGATGATTTAGTTGGGAATTGGTCCTGCTTTGAGCAGGGGGTTGGACTAGATGACCTCTTGAGGTCCCTTCCAACTCTGATATTCTATGATTCTATGATTCTATGACAGCTGAGTGGTACTTCTACAGACCTGCAACCATAAAAGGGGAGAAGATGTACTGTCTCCTTCACCTCTCTCGTTGTTGCAGTGGCAGCAACCAGACACCCTCCTCCTTCTGCCCCAAACTGCTTCCTCCCCCTTTCCACTGTCCTTTACAGTCCCCTTTCCAGCAGCTGGTGTCTGGCTGCTCAGATCAGTCCTACCACTCAACACCTCCACACCACTGCCTCCCCAGGCTGGCTCCTTGGATGAGGAGGAAGGCAGAGGTGAAACTAAAGTGCTTTACATCAGCTTGGCTGAGATACTGCCTAGGAGCATCCTGAGCACCCCTCGGCCCCACATATCACGATACCAATGCCCCACCTCTGACTTCAACCAGCCAGCGGTAGCAGGAGCCAGAAAAGAGAAATGTGATCGAAAACACAGACTTAATTGAAACTCATAAACAAACCAACTCCAATTGGGTGTTTGGACTGGTGACGCTAACAACTTTGGGGAAAGCGTGATTAGTGGCTCTAATCTAAACCTTGAATGCAGTGCCGATTTTAAGGCTTTATCATTGGGGACAGTGATCGACCTTTCCATTCATGATAACACAGGTGGAATCACAAAATCCAGCTAGCAGAGTTGAATTTGAATTTTGAACTGACACAAATACAAAATTCCCATTTGGCACTTGGGGAAATGAGTGCAGATCAGGAGATCCAATCCAATTCCTGAACCTGTAATCATGTCCAAATGGATCTTACTGCCAACCGTCTGCTGCTTTCCTTGAGCCATTTTCCAGTCTTCTCTGTGGTACGTATTGCTTCCCTTCTATACCTTACAGTCCTGATTCCCTAACTCTGTACATGAACCTCCTCACTCATGTTGCTGGCTACCTCCTCTTGCTTCCCCAGCTGTGACCTGTTAAAAGAAAGTAAGATTTTGTTTGCAATTGCTTTAAATTCTTTTCCCTGTGCTGCCCCTGCAGGCAATCATTTGCCAGTCCAGCTGCGGCAGTGTGCTAAATCAGTTCTCTACCATGCACAGCATATCCTTAACAAGCTCTGGCTGATCAGAGAGGGACACATGCACAGATATATTCTTATTCATTTCGTTACATCCTCCAGAGTTTTCTTACAGCATGATGCCTATCAAAAGAAAACATCTGTTTTGTATTTTTTCAACGTAATCATTGTCTCTGCATGTTGGGAACACACGTACCACAGTGTTTGTGCTAGTGCATGAGAACCAAATAGTGACTCCAAACAGAAAGTGAAACAGATGAGACTAGCTTAGCTGTTCACACTGAATGAAATACAAAAAGCAATAAAATAAAATAAAATAAAATGGCGACTGATGGATTTTTGAACACTCTGTTTTAATGGGAGGCAGTGTGACCTACTGCAGGGGTTCTCAGCCTTTTTCTTTCTGAGCTCCCCCCCCCTTCCCCCAACAAGCTCTAAAAACTCCACAGCCCTGATATGCCACAACAAGTGTTTTTCTGCACATAAAAGCCAGGGCTGGCATTAGGGGGTAGCAAGGAGGACAAATACCCAGGGTCCCACACCACAGGGGGCAATGCAAAGTTAAGTTGCTCACTTCGGCTTCAGCCCCAGGTGGTGGGGCTTGGGGCCCCAGGCTACAGTCCCATGATGCGGGGCTTTGGCTTTCTGCCCTGGGCCCTAGCGAGTCTAATGCCAGCCATGCTTGGCAGACCCCCCTGAAACTTGCTCGCAGCCCCCCAGAGGGCTTCAGACTCCTGGTTAAGAACCACTGACCTACTGGAAGGGACCTAGCCTGGGAGTCAGGAAACCTGCATTCTATTCCCAGTTCTGCCATTGGCCTGATGGGTGACCTTGTGCAAGTTACATCACCTATCTGTGCCTCAGTTTCTCCATCGGCAAAATGGGGATAATGATACTGACCTCCTTTGTAAAGCAATTTGAGCTTTACAAGTGAAAAGTGTTATATTAGAGCTAGGTATTATTATTGTTAATTGCCTAATATAATGCTATAAGGGGTGGGATGGGAGAAATAAGTGTGATATTCAAATTCTGCTCACAATTCTTGAGTCTCAGAATGGCTAAAATGGCCAGCAGTACCGTAGCTAATGTTGGTATTTAAATAGTCATTATGGCTACAACTAGACTAGAATAATTTGCACCCATTTTCCAGCAGGGCTAGCAACAACGAAAAGCACTAGCAAGTTCCTGAATGGCAGACTGGGGTTCCTCCACTGAATAAATGAAGCTATGGTTACCAAATTCCAGGGTGGGCTCTTATGTACTCTCCTGCATCCATGACATGCCATATTGCCTGTTACAGACACTAGTTTCATTCATGACACATCATGCAACTTCTGCAGAGAGTGAGGAAGGGGTGCTCTGGGCACCAGAGCAATACACTATAAAAACTTGCCTCATTTTCCATTCAATGTCCAAAATGAATGAGGTAGAAGTCCTGCAACTCCCCAAATATTACATCACAATCTACAAATATGTTATCATAATGCATACAAACAAGGGAGCAGAATTAAGGTTGTGTAGACAAGCTTAATTCTGGCATTTCCTTACTAAATGGTATTTCCTAAAGAAAATGGGGGGGAGGGGAAGGAAATCCACCAAGTTCAACTTTTTGCTAGACAGTGGTAGACTGTCCTCTACTTTATTGTAAAATATGTGCAACCAGGGAGGTGAGAGCCATTGCCCTACTCCACACACACCTTTTTATATCACCGATCTTGGAATCACTACTTCCCTTCCTGTTATCTCATTGGTCCAAGAAAAAGTTATAGCACTTCCTGTGAGCTCTCCTGAACTACACCCAAATGTACAGCACCAAAAAAATATCAGCAGGCCATTAAGGGATTACACTACAAAACAGTGTGTGTACACAAGGAACATTTTTTACAACCGTTGTAACATTGACAAGTGACAACCAATTTTCACCAGACCAGAAAAGAGATATCTGCAACCTACCAACCATCTTCCTGCCAAATTTCAAGTTTCTACCATGTAACCTTGACATGTAAGAGCTATTCAAAAAATGCCACAAAAATTACAGTAGGAAAAGTGTTTTTTTTTTTTTTTTTTTTTACTTTCTTTGTTCTTGAAAAGGCTGCGACCATTTTGTCTCAAACTTTCAAGTCAAAATTGTGCCTGGACCAAGTACGAATGTGCTACATTTCAGCCACAAACATAAGCAACTGAAAATGACCCTCTTAGAATGGAAACTTTTGGGGTTCCTTAACTCTAGGCATAGCAATGTGAATCTTTCCATAGTTGCCCAAAAGGAAGGAGAAAAAAATCAGAGTGGGAGGAAAGGGAAAAAATGATTTTGGCTGAAAATGAATTAAAGGAAATTCCACAAAGACCCTGAACTGAAAGAAGTTCTAGAGATGCTGATGGTACTACAGCTTCTTCCTTAGGGGCCAATCTTGCTATCCTCATTCAGGCAAAACAGCCATTTACTTCCCTGGTATTTTTCCCAGAAGAACTAAGAACTTCAGGTTTGTCCTAAGGAGACCAGCACCAACTGGCTGAATCTCTGCTGTATTTTCTGCTACAGCATATGATTAGCTTCCTGTACTGTAGTGCATTGCAAAGCACTTTATAAAGCAACGAATTACACAGCTGAAGTGGAGTAACCTCATGCAAGCAAATACAGTAACCATTATGCACTCAGCAACATCCCCCACACAGCCATGAAGATTTGCATTAGAGCCAATTAATCCGAGGCGGTACAAACTCAGTCAGGCATAGGATTTGCTCTTTGGTATGAAGGAGGGAGGGCGGGAGGGGAGAAAAATATCCTTTTGCCTTCAGAGAGGAAACGTCTGTAGGAGTTTTCAATGGCTTGGTGACTTTGTTTAGTTTGGAGCGGGGGAGTGTGTAGCTGCCTACTTTGACCTCACCAGCAGGTGACACTGCAGCAAGTGGGAGCAGCTATAAAAAGTTTGAAGCATTCTAGGTATAAGTCACATATGTGTGGAGTAAACGTGTTTGAAGTGTGTGACTCACAATCGCTCTCTGAAATGTAGGAACCAACAGCGTGTGCTGCTCCTTTGGTTTGATCCGCTTGCTGCTTGATAATTCCTTCCATTTTTCCTTATGTTAAGTGCCTTGTCTCCACCCCTGTTTATCAAACAAGGGAGTAAAAGAGCAGAGTCAGGAAAGAGGCAGAAGCTTTAACCTCGGTTGCTGGTGGAAACTCATCTAACTAAGGCAACATCAGTGAAAACTGTTTAAACAACCCTACCTCCAACATAAAAAGTCAGCAGGGAGACCACATCCTTCAACGTCAGAACACAGTGCCATGTGGGTTGGTACTCTGACAGCTCTGAATATCAGCCAGACATCCGGCACAAAAAATGACAGAGACATCTGTGACACGGGCTCGCTCGCTCTCTGTGTGATTTTTACCTCCTATTGTATAAGAATTAAATCAATTGGACAGAAGGAAGGGACCAGCTTGGCCCCTGCTGGACCTTGTGGAGCTGGGGACTAGGGCTGCCCTCTTCTCTGCCTCCAGTCCACCCCAGAATGCTGCCTGTAGTGGAGTATCCTGTGGGGAGTGGCACAAAGTTGCTACAGCAGTATTGCCAAGGGCCAGGGCTCACACCTACCCTACAGTCCCTTTGCAGCAACAGAGCGGGGGCAAAGAGGATATATGCATAGCTTCTGAGTTTTGTTTAGCTCCATGTGACCTTTTCTGCAAATTATCTAATGACTTAATTAATATATTTCTAAATAATTTGTATATCATCATAAATTTCAGTTCAAGCAGTGGCAGGGGTAAGACATGATTCTGTGCAAAACTTCAAAGAGGTAGCCGTGTTAGTCTGGATCTGTAAAAGCTAGGATGGTATTTTCTGGAAGGTCACCAATGCATTGTAGTTTTCTCAGGAAATCAGTGGTGTCACGGAGATAGCTGGGAGTGCTGGTGGCGTAGGGTCTGAGTAGGGAGTCCACATATCCAGACAGTCCTTCAGTGAGGGTGCCAATGCCCGAGATGATGGGGCGTCCAGGATTTCCGGGTTTGTGGATCTTGGGTAGTACATAGAATAACCCCAGTCGGGGCTCTAATATAGCAGATTTAAAGGTAGCCATCCTGCAGCAAAAAAACTTCAGGACCAGACTTCAAAGAGAAACTGCTGAGCTTTAGTTCATCTGCAAATTTGACACCATCAGCTCAGGATTAAACAAAGACTGTGAATGGCTATCCAACTACAAAAGCAGTTTCTCCTCCCTTGGTGTTCACACCTCAACTGCTAGAAGAGGGCCTCATCCTCCCTGATTGAACTAACCTTGTTATCTCTAGCCTGACTCACTCTTGCTTGCATATTTATACCTGCCTCTGGAAATTTGCACTACATGCATCCGAAGAAGTGGGTACTCACCCACGAAAGCTCATGCTCCAATACGTCTGTTAGTCTATAAGGTGCCACAGGACTCTTTGCTGCTTGTGCAAAACTTGGCAGCTCTGGCTAGGGTAGGTAGAGAGTGCTTGAGAGGTGTCTGGGAGGTGCTAGGACATCTGGGTGTGGGTGGGTGCTGAGAGGCTGCTGGTGCTGCAGGGATGTGGGTGGGTGGGTGCTGGGTCTGAGTGCATGTTGGCAAATGCGTGAGAGGTGGAGACAGTGGTTAGGGAGGGCATGGAGGGGGAAAAAAGAGGGTGGACTGCAGCAGTGTGGGAGAGTCTGTGGCTGGTATTGGCCCCTTGCCTTGGGCTGCTACTGCATCCCCACACCTTCTCCTGAAGTTTCCACTACCACCACCACACCTCCTGGCTGCTACTTTCCAGCTGTGATTAGGGAGAACAGTGTGATTGGAGGCACCAGGCTGCCTGCTTAGCAGGTGCCAGAGCAATTCCATCTGGCCAGAAGGTGCAACTGCAGGCAAAAGTCTGCTGTCTTTCTGAAGTTCATCTGGATGTATGTGAGTCCCACTGAAATGTAGGTCAGAAGTGGCAGATGTACGTGCATCATGCAATAGGGTAGGGATTTATTGCCCCCCCCCCAAATTGGATAACTCCTAACTGTTCCACTGGTAAAAGAAAAGAACCTACAGGTGGGAAAAGATTTCTACCTCGGTGATTTAACCCAAGCCGTCTGAAGAGGTTTGAATAATAACTCCATAATGGTTTTGACCAAGGAGATGGGTTTTGAAGTTGTTTATAATTATCCTGGTCTATGTCTGTTGCAGATCCCAAAGGGAGAAATTCCCTTAAAGGGAATCAGTCATCTTCAAATCTAGTCACTCTTAAAAACTGAATGTAAAGTAGTTTCAAGCACTTATACCCACGGCTGAGTGCACTGCCAATTGTTATGGTTTTCCAGTCAGATTTTCCTATCTTTTTAAAGATCTATACAAACAGAAGAAAATTACTTAGTATTTGACCTAACAAGGGAAATTGAAACTGACTCTACAAAGTGATATCAAAGACACAAAGTAAACATGCGGAACAACAACAAAAATTTCTTTTAACCTCTTTGAGTTGAGCATTCTGAGGTGTTACTTGCAACAAGAGAAGGTAAAAAATGTTGGACAAAAGTGTGACTGTTAAATTGAAGATGTCCTTTTAATGACTGAACATATATCTATGATATCAGACTTTAGACTTAATGGCCACAAGGTTTGCAAAGGGGGTAAGGTAATGCCCCAGACAAATACTTAAGTCAATTGCTGACAGTCATGTGCATTTGTATTTGCTAATTTGTGTAAGCATTTTATATTAATCTGTTAGAATGGCAAGATAGGAGTGAAGACAAATTCTCTCAGTCCCGCAGAGAGAAGAAGGAGGAGACAAATGGTGAGAATAAAGTGGCCAAGTGGTTTTACTTATTCCCTTTCACACTGGATAGCCACCTCCTGAGTCAGGACATAATTTCAAAGAAAGGTTGTGTGCACGTTTTATGGAGCTTTTCTCTATCTTTCACTGGAATAAAGTTCACTGGTAGTGCACACAAAATCTTAGGCAGTTGATAGTCATTTAGTTGATGATTATATATTTGATGTTACTTCACTCGTCTTCTCTTGAATAATTGTTTCCATTTTCAACAGTGTTAACACATTCTATAATTACAATTGCCTTTGACAGTATCATATTTATCGGTGTATGATCCATATTGAGTTGTCAGAGGAGATTCCAATGGTTATGAGATGATGGAGGAACACGTCTCCTCTTGCCTACAAAAAACTGGCAATGGTTAGGCAGCTTGCTGTGTTGTGATCTTTTCATGCCGAAGAATTTAATCTCCATTTTTCCTAGTGCACCCTAGTCTGTTTGCAGTTTCCATCTGTCATCTTTTGTCTTGGACTATAAGTTCTTTGGTGCAGGGACTAGGGTGACCAGATGTCCCGATTTTATAGGGACAGTCCCGATTTTTGGGGCTTTTTCTTATATAGGCGCCTATTACTCCTCACCCCCGTCCCGATTTTTCTCATTTGCTGTCTGGTCACCCTAGCAGGGACTGTCTTTTGTTCCATTTGTACAACACCTCGTCAGTGCTTAATTTGTAATGAAAGCGGTGCCGGGGCTCAAGCAATTAGGTGCCCGGGCTCAAGCAATTTTTTAAATTTTAATAACTGATGCGGCAAGCCCAGAAGTGCCGGTGTCTATGAACTGCCAAGACTAGAGGTGCTGGGTGCTCAGCCTGGCAAGGCTTGGTACAAATTAAGCACTACGCCTCGCACAATGGGATCCTGATCTGTGACCAGGATCCACAGGAGCAGATAATATTTGCTTTTCACCCAACCCCATCGTAGAAGATATTCAAATGATCTTTCTTCCCTCTGTGCCAAGCAATAGAAGGCATATAAGCCATTATTTATTTGTTTGTTTGTTATTTGCAATGTGATAAGATTGCATTCTGCTAGGCGCTGTACAAACATAGAATAAAAAGATAATCCCTGCTAAGAAGAGGACCATTAGTACAGTATTATCACCTACATTCAAATCTGGCCAAAATTCCCTGGCAAATATTATCTGTTATTTCAAAGGAACAGATTCAATATCATATTCTTTCCAGATGCTTTCACAAATGATTGACCCTCACAAGAAATACTTTCACATAACCCAGGTGTGATAACCTGGTAAAGAAATCAGATGGAGTCTTTATTGGATCTAATCCTAAGTAATGGGTGGCAGCATGTAATTCATATGTAGTTACATGGCATTTACTGAGCGAACCTTATAAAGAAAACGTCTGTGATGTATGCCCAAGTAACAGTATTATCCCCAATAACTGTGTGACTTATTACAAGTGCCGATTACCCACTAGAAAAAATAAAGCAATTGCAGCCATCTGTGTTTGTTTTCCAGTATGTTCCCATTAAAATGTTCTCAGCATACAGTGCACTCATAAATTGTAATCTTTAAAGGGCGTCAGGAAACTAGTCTTCAGGGCAGCACTGTGCCACTCTGTGTGTTGTCAAACTGTGCTGCTGATGCTGCCAAATTGTTTTGAGTATCTTGAGATTCTTGAACTATAGCAAAGGGGGGGGGGGAGAGTAAGTCAGTTCCTTTGCTGAAAAGAAAAATCTAATCCCTCACCACAGTCCTTTATGTTGCAATAAAAGCAACTAATACATTTCCCTGTTATCTGTTCTCTTGCTCTGTACTTCAGTGAAGCTAGTTTAGAGCAATTAGTGCCTTTCCAACACTGTTTGAATGGGTAGGCGCTTTTGTAGCCTCTCTCAGCTTACTTACCAGCAGTATTTTTTAAAAATTAGTTCATAATAGCAGCACAACAGAATATGGAAATAGTATTTTCACAATTTGTAGACAGGTTTATGGTTTATGACAATTAATATAAAAATCTTAGACAGAAATTTGTGTGTTACACACATTGTTATTATCTTGTTGGATTTTCTAAAGATCCATACATTTTAAGGCCAGAAGAGACCATTATGATCATCTAGTCAGATCTCCTGTCTCTAGAATTTCACCCAGTAATTCCTATATCAAGCCCCATAACTTGTGGTGGAATTATAATATATCTTTTATAAAGTTATCCAATCTTGATTTAAAGACTTCAGGTGATAGAGAATCCCCCACATCCCTTGGTTACCCTCACTGTTTAAAAACTTGCATTTTATAACTAATCTGAGTGGGTAAAAATTAGTCACAATGTGTAAATAAAATTAAATTTGTGCTTGTTGCCTTCCTAAGTAATACTAGCCCAAGTGGGAGATCATTACTGAGATATCACCAACATCTAGCTAGCTATTTATATAGGTTCTTATGTGGCACCCGTCTGTATGGCATCTATGAGCCTGAAGTAGACATCCTCATAAATTCTGACCTGAGTAGCATCCAGCTCTCCTAAACATCCTGCAAGAAGAGATGACCAGTTCACCCACTACATCTCACACTCAGATAAAGGTTCCCTATGGCCTTTCCAATGTCTAGCTCCCAAGAGGAACTGGATGGCTAACCTGATACCGCCAACAAAAGGAAGGAGTCAGGTGATCAAGGCAGCTCCTGGTGGGTGGAGGATCTAGAGCCATTTTATATGATACATTTTTTATTGTATAAAAATCTGAAGATGATAATGCTGTCTCCAAAAGGCAAATAGCAGGACATTGTCCGACTGGGCCAACAGAGTAGAAATGTGGGCAAAGCAAGGCAAAATATCAACCCCATAATTCCTATAAGTATGAGGTATTTTAGCTAGATTACATAGTCTTATGAAACTCTGACATCCCACTTAGTTTAGCATCATAAAAGAAGGGAGGAGTTCCCTTATGAAACATCTTAATAAGGATTAAACCAGTAGGGTTGCTGTAATAGGGTTCTTTTATGGAGGCACTGATAGTGGCTCCACAGTTAAGGCTGCATCAATTTTTAGAAATTGCTCTTAAAATACAGAATTTAATAGAAAATGATATCATAGAATCATAGAAGATTAGCATTGGAGGAGACCTCAGAAGGTCATCTAGTCCAACCCCCTGCTCAAAGCAGGACCAATCTCAAATAAATCATCCCAGCCAGGGCTTTGTCAAGCCGGGCCTTAAAAACCTCTGAGGATGGAGATTCCACCACCTCCCTAGGTAACCTATTCCAGTGCTTCACCACCCTCCCAGTGAAACAGTGTTTCCTAATATCCAACCTAGACCTCCACCACTTCAACTTGAGACCATTGCTTCTTGTTCTGTCATCTGCCACCACTGAGAACAGCCGAGCTCCATCCTCTTTGGAAGCCCCCTTCAGGTAATTGAAGGCTGCTATCAAATCCCCCCTCACTCTTCTCTTCTGCAGACTAAATAACCCCAGTTCCCTCAGCCTCTCCTCGTAAGTCACGTGCCCCAGCACCCTAATCATTTTCGTTGCCCTCCGCTGGACTCCCTCCAATTTGTCCACATCCCTTCTGTAGTAGGGGGACCAAAACTGGACACAGTACTCCAAGTGTAGCCTCACCAGTGCTGAATAGAGGGGAATAATCACTTCCCTCGACCTGCTGGCATATCCTCCAGGTCTGGTCTGGTTTTTAACCATCTTATAGAATTGTATGACAGAGATTTCACTGTGTTAAATTCAGTAGGATAGTTCAAATAACTAATAGAAATTTTATTGTTTTTATTGGGTTCTGTAGAACTTTTCCATAAGGGTTGCTTTAGCTGAACCCAAACTTTGGGGGCTTTTCCCTTTCCCTAAGTATTTAGCAAACATTTTTGCCTATTTAAATGCTGAGGAGGAGGTTGTGAAATCACTAATTTTAATACACTAGGGCCTGGTCTACACTAGGAGGTTATGTCGAATTTAGCAGCGTTAAATCGAATTAACCCTGCACCCGTCCACACAATGAAGCTATTTAGTTCGACATAGAGGTCTCTTAAATTCGATTTCTGTGCTCCTCCCCAACGAGGGGAGTAGCGCTAAATTCAACATGGCCATGTCGAATTAGGGTAGGCGTGGATGGAAATCGACGCTAATAGCTCCAGGAGCTATCCCACAGTGCACCACTCTGTTGACGCTCTGGACAGCAGTCCGAGCTCAGATGCTCTGACCAGCCACACAGGAAAAGCCCCGGGAAAATTTGAATTCCTTTTCCTGTCTGGGCAGTTTGAATCCCATTTCCTGTTTGGACATCGTGGCGAGCTCAGCAGCACTGGCAACGAAGCAGAGTTCTCCAGCAGAGGTGACCATGCAATCTCAGAATACAAAGAGAGCCCCAGCATGGACTGATCGGGAAGTCTTGGATCTGATCGCTGTGTGGGGCAATGAGTCCGTGCTTTCGGAGCTGCGATCGAAAAGACGGAATGCAAAGATCTACGAGAAGATCTCAAAAGCCATGACAGAGAGAGGATACAGCCGGGATGCAACGCAGTGCCACGTAAAAATCAAGGAGCTGAAACAAGCGTACCAGAAGACCAAAGAGTCAAACGGACGCTCCGGATCCCAGCCCCAGACATGCAGTTTCTACGAGGCACTGCATTCCATTCTAGGTGTGGCCCCACCAGTGACCGTGGACTCCGAGGATGGGATATTGTCGACGGCCGCTTCCTCGGAGATGTTAGCGGACGGGGAAGATGACGAAGGTGAGGAGGAGGACGAGGCAGTCGACAGCGCTTACAATGCTGATTTCCCAGACAGCCAGGATCTCTTCATCACCCGCACAGAGATCCCCTACCAACCGTCCCCAGGCATTAACCCGGACCCTGAATCAGGGAAAAGATCAGTCGGTAAGTGTTTTAAACATGTAAACATTTATTTTGAACAGAACAGGAATATTAACAATGGGTTTTTCATGATTTGTTTGCCCTAGGCGCTTAACATTTTAGTCCTTGGCAGTGCAACTACTGCAAAAGAATCTAACAATGTCCGGTTTATCATGATTAGTTTGCCCTAGGCGCTCTACTTTTTAGTCCTTGCCAGTGCAGCTACTGGAAAAGAAGGTCTATATGTCCGGGGATAGAGCTGAAATCCTCATGGGACATCTCCACGAAGCTGTCCTGGAGGTAATTGGAAAGCCTTTGCATGAGGTTCCTGGGGAGAGCGGCCTTATTGTGTACTCCGTGGTAGGAAACTTTTCCTCGCCAGGCTATCATCAAGTACTCTGGGTCTTGAGAACATGACCTATGAAGGAAGGCTGAAAGAATTGGGTTTGTTTAGTTTGGAAAAGAGAAGACTGAGAGGGGACATGATAGCAGTTTTCAGGTATCTAAACGGGTGTCATAAGGAGGAGGGAGAAAACTTGTTCACCTTAGCCTCTAAGGATAGAACAAGAAGCAATGGGTTTAAACTGCAGCAAGGGAGGTCTAGGTTGGACATTAGGAAAAAGTTCCTAACTGTCAGGGTGGTTAAACACTGGAATAAATTGCCTAGGGAGGTTGTGGAATCTCCATCTCTGGAGATATTTAAGAGTAGGTTAGATAAATGTCTATCAGGGATGGTCTAGACAGTATTTGGTCCTGCCATGCAGGCAGGGGACTGGACTCGATGACCTCTCGAGGTCCCTTCCAGTCCTAGAATCTATGAATCTATGAATCATTGCCTTGCAGAGCATGGCGGCATACGGCCCTGGTTTTTGCTGGCTTTCACGCAGCATGCGTTCTTTCTCGGTCTCAGAAATTCTCAGCAGAGTGATGTCGCTCATGGTGACCTGCTTAGAATTAGGGGAATGTTACTATTGGGACTGCTTGCCTGTTCCTTTACAGAACTGTCACCGGCGGTTTACAGCCACGCGGTGGAGGCGGGAGAGGGGCAGCATACAGGGATCTTTCCCGGGGACAGCCAGGAGGGGGTGGGACAGGGGCAGAGTTCATGCTTGCCGGATTGCCGGCAGCAGGAACTGGCCAACGATAAGAGCATTGCTTTGAACATGAAAGGAGGGCACTGCTATAATTTAAGTTTTAAGCAGCCAAAAGTCTACGGCTTACCATGTCAGCCTGCTACCCGAATTCCGCTGTCCTGCCCCGCTTGTCTGATCTCCACTGCAAGATCCCAGGCACTGCGAAGGCCGAAAATTCGGCCTTGTCCTGAGTGCGCATGTGATAGGTGCTGTGCGTGGTCTTGTTCACAGAGAAAGACTATGTTCATTGTTCACAAAAAATTATCTTTGTGAGGAATTCACTCCCTTTTTTCCCATCCCACAGCTGCGACTGTCTCCCGACCTACCCTGGCATCCCCCTCGCAGAGGCTGGCGCAAATTAGGCGGAGAAAGAAAAGGACACGGGACGACATGTTCTCAGAACTTATGGGCTGCTCCTGAGCCGATGCAGCCCAGCAGACCCAGTGGAGGGAGAACATGTCGCAATACCAGCGAGCACACAGCAAACAGGAGGAGAGGTGGCGGCAGGAAGACCAGCAGGCGACTCAAACGCTGCTTGGACTAATGAGGGAGCAAACAGACACGCTCTGGCGCCTTGTGGATGTTCTGCAGGACCGGAGGCAGGAGAACAGAGCCCCGCTGCAGTCTCTCTCTAACTGCCCTCCCCTGCCACAAACTCCCATACCCCCCTCACCCAAAGTCCCAAGAAGGAGGGGTGGCAGGGGGCCGTGAAAACTGTCACTCCACCCCTGCAGACCGCTCAAGTACCAGAAGGCTCTCATTCCCAAAAATTTGATAAGTCCTTTCCTTCACGCCTCACCCAAGCCCCCGTACCGGTTTCATCCCCTAACTGTGTAGTTGTTAATAAAAAATACGTTTCTGTTAATTACTGTTTCCATCATGTTCTTTTAGGGGAGAGTGTGTTTGAAGGGGGGAAGGGGGGTTGGTAATTGGAGAGGACAGTCACCTTTACCAGGGTACAGACACGGGGGCAGGTTCAGCAGAAGGTCACACACACATTGCAGTCACTAGGCACCCTGGTCAGTCTGGGAGGTGGTTTTCATGTTTTGGGGGGGGGGGGGATGTGACTTTGTGCAGGGGGAGGGCGGATAGAGATCTTATGCAGCGGTCCTTATCATGGATCACAGAGCCACACAGCAGGGGATCTGTAACCGCCCTCCCCCGCCACAAAGTCACATAGCCCCCACACACAGAGTCCCGAAAAGGAGGGGTGGCAGGCTCCGTTGAAACAACCAGTTCACCACTGCGGACCGCTCTAGGAGCAGGAGCCTGTCATTCCTCGAGTTTAGAAGCGTTCTTTCCATCACTACGCCCACTCCCCACCACAGTCTGCATCCCAGTTTCAACCCTTTACCGCGAAATCCGTAATAAAGAAAACGGTGTTCATTAACAAAGTTCCATTTATTTTATCTTTAAATGTGCGTTGGAAGGGGGGGGACGGGGTAAACGGGGTATGTAGCTGGAGAGGATAGTCAACAGTAAGTGGGTAAAGAAACGGGGGCAGGTTCAGCTTCTCTTTAAACAAACTTAATAGTCACAGGTTACCCTGCTCACTGAGGAACCTAGCTTTCAAAGCCTCCCGGATGCACAGCGCGTCCCGCTGGGCTCTTCTAATGGCACGGCTGTCTGGCTGGGCGTTATCAGCAACCAGGCTATTCGCCTCAACCTCCCACCCCGCCATAAAGGTCTCCCCCTTGCTCTCACAGAGATTGTGGAGCACACAGCAAGCTGCAATAACAACGGGGATATTGGTTTCGCTGAGATCAGAGCAAGTCAGTAAGCTTCTCCATCTCCCCTTGAGACGTCCAAAAGCACACTCCACCACCATTCTGCACTTGCTCAGACGGTAGTTGAAGAGTTCTTTTTCAGTGTCCAGGGCGTCTGTATAGGGCTTCATGAGCCAGGGCATTAGCGGGTAGGCTGGGTCCCCGAGGATCACTATAGGCATCTCCACATCCCCAACAGTTATTTTCTGGTCCGGGAAGTAAATATCTTCCTGCAGCCGTCTAAACAGACCAGAGTTCCTGAAAACACGAGCGTCATGAACCTTGCCCGGCCATTCTACTTTGATGTTTGTAAAACGTCCCCTATGGTCCACCAGTGCTTGCAGCACCATTGAAAAGTAGCCCTTTCAGTTAATGTACTGGCTGGCCTGATGGTCCGGTCCCAGGATAGGGATGTGAGTTCCATCTAAAGCCCCACCGCAGTTTGGGAATCCCATCTCAGCGAAGCCATCTATGATGACCTGGACGTTTCCAAGGGTCACTACCTTTGACAGCAGTAGCTCAACGATTGCGTTGGCTACTTGCATCACAGCAACCCCCACGGTAGATTTGCCGACGCCAAAGTGATTCACGGCTGACTGGTAGCTGTCTGGCGTTGCAAGCTTCCAGAGGGCTATGGCCACTCGCTTCTGGACAGTCAGGGCTGCTTGCATCCGGGTGTCCTTGCACTTCAGGGCAGGGGACAGCAACTCACAAAGTTCCAGGAAAGTTCCCTTCCGCATACGAAAGTTTCGCAGCCACTGTGATTCATCCCAGACCTGCAGCACTATGCGGTCCCAGTCCGTGCTTGTTTTCTGGGCCCAGAATCGCCGTTCCACAGCATCAACATGATCCTTTGCCACCACGATGTTCACGGCACGGGGTCCTATGCTTTGTGAGAGGTCTGTGCCACTCTCAGACTTCATGTCCTCACCACGCTGCCATAGCCTCCTCGCCCGATTTCTCAGCATCTGCCTCTGGAAAAGGTGGATGATAAGGTGCGAGGTGTTGACAATGGCCATAACTGCAGCAATGGTCGCAGCGGACTCCATGCTCGCAGTGCTCACCAGAAAAGTGCGCGAACTGATTGCCCGCCGGCGCTTTCAGGGAGGGAGGGCGGGAGTGACGGTTGGATGACGACAGTTACCCAAAACCATCCTCAACACATTTTTTTCCCCAGCAGGCATTGGGGGCTCGACCCAGAATTCCAATGGACAGCGGGGACTGCGGGAACTGTGGGATAGCTGCCCACAGTGCACCGCTTCCAATGTCGACGCTTGCCCCGTTAGTGTGGACTCACAAAGTCGAATTACTGTCCTTAGTGTGGATACACACGTTCGACTTTGTAATATCGATTCCACATATTCGATTTAAGTACAATCGAACTACTCTCGTAGTGTAGACATACCCTAAAATGCACGGAAGAAGAATATAGGATCATTCACACCACCTAATGTCTCACTCCATTTTACAATGAAAACTACAATGCTGAAACAGAATCATAAATATAATATGAGCTAAAAAGCAGGCTCTCCAATATATCACAGTAGTCTTGAAAACAGAAAGAGATGTGGAGCTCCTCATATACTGTAAGCTCTTATGTGCTCATATATCACCTATCACAATAAGCCCCCAATCCCGACTGGGAACATTGGGCACTATCACAATAGAAATCATCATCATCTCTGGTTGTGATGGGTTTCACAAATAAGGAATGGAAGGAAAAAAAACAGACGAGACCTGGAGGCTATCACTTTCTATTAAATTCTATGTTTTAAGAGCAATTTCTAAAAAATCTGATGCAGTCTTAATGAGGAGTCACTATCAGTGCCTCCATAAAAGAACCTTATTACAACAGCTCTACTGGTTTCATCCTTATTAAGATGTCTACTGGACTGTTCCATAAGGGAACTCTTCCCTTCTTTAATGCTTTAATCCTACAGTCCTTACTCAGGAAAAATTCCATTTCCTCGGGCTAATTCAAGTAACCCCATTGGAATATATCAACTGATCTCTATTGGATAACCAGTGTGTTGATTTCTGTTGGCCTACAGGATAACAATAGCCTCAGGATCCTATAGACTGACATATTATTCTCTTCTAAAACCTAGTTGGCCAAATAGAACCAGATGAAAATTTTCAAATAGAATTTCTAATGGGGGTTAAAATTAATGGGAGATTTGCCTGAGTCGGACTGTAAAATCAGAGCCCTAATGAGGTGAAGAGGTCTGGCTACTTTTGAAGTATTATCATTGCTGTATACTGAATATCGGGATTGTTCATACTATTTTGTCTTGGCTGGATTGGTTTGTACCTTGGGAAACAGGGTTCCAGTAGTCTTGGCTCATACCACCGAGACTAAACATTATGTCAGAAGTAAGTAACAAGGATCAGAGTTATATTGAAATCACAGCAGTAGTTGCAGGATCTTTAGGTTCATAAATTCAGTAGCCAAATAGATGAAAGTAAAAAGAAAAGAAAAGAAAAGAAAAGAAAAGAAAAGAAAAGAAAAGAAAAGAAAAGAAAAGAAAAGAAAAGAAAAGAAAAGAAAGAGAGAGAGGGAGAAAGTAAAATGGAGAAGATTACATTTAAAATAGTGACAGGTTTCAGAGTGGTAGCCGTGTTAGTCTGTATCCGCAAAAAGAACAGGAGTACTTGTGGCACCTTAGAGACTAATAAATTTATTTGGGCATAAGCTTTCATGGGCTAAAACCCATTAGCCCACGAAGGCTAAATGTGTTAGTCTCTAAGGTGCCACAAGTACTCCTGTTCTTTTTATTTAAAATAGTGTATCCTTCCCACTCTGCTGTAGTTCCTGATCTTGCTATCTTTACTCATACAAGTGGTCCCATTCACTCAGTGGAACTACTTGCATGAGCAAGGCCTACTCTTGTGAGAAGTCATTGCAGGATTCAGTCCAGAGTACTGTTCATCAGAGCCTCAATGAACTATTTCTTTTTTTTTTCACAGCACATCACCTTTGAAGTGCAAATCAGTAGCAAATAACCATGTAGGCCAGTCAGAGATGTAGAAATTCTCTAGACTGTACAAGGGTATCAAGTGTAGTTCACAGAGAGCAAAATTAATGCTGTAAAAGGCAGCCAAAGTTCACCTATGAGCAACCCTCCAATGGCTGATGCCTTCTTTCTTTTTTCCTTTTACAAGTTTCATGGTGCATAGGTAATACAAGATCACAAAGTGACTGAAACATCTTTATAACTCTGGACTAAGAAGGCAGTTCTTACTTGTTTTCTGAGGTGTGTATAATTACAAGTGTGTTTCAGATCTGGTTAATGTGCTTAGCTGTTTTGGGAAAGCAATTTTACAAGAAAGTTAACCGTATTGTAGATTACTTTATTAGAACAGCCCCCAACATCACTATTGTACTTAAGGGTGGTTTGCCACGTTTGTCAGCGATTTATACCTCTGTTGTAAAAATATTCACCCCAAATTAATATTCATGCCAGCTCATAACATTTTTGTACTAATTGGCAAAAAGAGAAAAAGAAAAAAAGATTGGTTAATCTTTTACAGATATGAAAGTTGGGGAGGGGCTGCAATTGGGCAACTCAAAAACTGTCTCTGTGAAACAAAGAGAGACAAGGTCTGAGAGGTAATATCTTTTATTGAACCATCTTGTGTTGGTGAGAGAGACAAGTTTTCGAGCCAGCAGAGCTCTTGTTCAGGTCAT
This sequence comes from Trachemys scripta elegans, assembly GCF_013100865.1. Taxonomy (NCBI): domain Eukaryota; kingdom Metazoa; phylum Chordata; order Testudines; family Emydidae; genus Trachemys; species Trachemys scripta. The sequence goes on along the minus strand of NC_048300.1, from coordinate 89,517,715 downwards.
CTTCAGCTCTGTGTGGTTCGAAAGCTTGTCTCTCTCACCAACAAAAGTTGGTCCCATAAAAGATATTAGCTCACCCACCTCTTCTCTGTAATATCCTGGGACTAACATGGCTACAACTACACTGCATACAATAATCTGTGAAACGAAGGCATTTTGCAAGTGAGTAGTGTCTATTGATTATTTATTGCACATGAGAATTGTTATTGCACAGGAGACTTTTTTTTTAAAAATTAACCAAAGCCTACATTACACAACAAATTGCAAAAGCTCCAATGGAGCCATTCATAGCTTTTTTTAAAAATTGTAAGTGAATTTAGTGCTTATGAAAGCAAGAGACTAGCAGTGTTGGCTAGACCCAGTGATGTACAAAACTCCCTTCAAAGCTCTGTCAATCCATTACAACCCTGACCTTACACTTTCCTAGTATTTCAGTCATGAGCCTCTTTTGAGCAGTGACTGCTAATCAGTGCAAACTGCATGATGGTCTTGTGATGTGGGACAAATGGGTGATAGGGTTACATTACTAGACTAGGAACAAATCCTGCTTACTTTATTCAGTCTCGCTGATGTCAATGCAGCTACCCACTTAAACTGTGTCAATCCCAGAATATTAGAGAGACAAGGTGGGCGAGGCAATATCTTTTATTGGATCAGCTATTGGCCCCTAATGTTTACCTGTGACTTCGGCTATAACATGAAGGCAGCTTTCCAAAGGGGGTGAGTTAGTACACACTCACTACACCAAGTAGACTTCCAGGGTATGTCTACACTGCAGCTCGGAATGAGCCTCCCAGCCCTGGTAGACAGACTCATACTGGCGGGGCTTGAGCCGGTGCACTAAAAATAGCAGTGTGGGTTTTGTAGCTCCAGCCGGGACTCAGGTTAATAAACCAAGCTCAAGTCCGTGGGTCAGGCAGGCTTGAGAGTCCAAACTGCTGCCGGAGCTGCAACATCCACACTGTATTTTTAGCATGCTAGCTTGAGTCCCACTAGTGCGAGTCTTCTGTCTGCTCTGGGAGGCTCACTCAGAGGTGCAACTACAAAACTTGATAAAGGAATTTTAGGGCCAAATCCTGCTCATCTCCCTCTTGCGAGCAGTCCCCTTAAAGCTGATTGGACATCTGGCCTGGGTGATTCAAGCAGGATTTAACCCTAAGTGCCCATGCATACTGATGATATGTCCTACCTTGTGTGTTACAGCGTAACATGTAAAGGTAACAAACCTTATGATTCTTGGCAGAGCTCTTTAGGCTCTTAGATTGATTTATTTTAGACTTTTTGTATTTGCCTTGTAGAGTTAGTATTTAACAAAACAGATCCCTGCTGCTTATCAGTTTGGTATATTTTTTAAATAAATAAGACAATCAAGATAACACTTGAAACTGGCAAATGAACAGGCAAATGCTTCCCTTCAGGTCCACCAACTCCTGTAAAAACCACTCACCTATCCATGCAAAAACAGAGAAATAAAAGGCTAGCCTGGGACTTGGGAGACCCTGGTTCAATTCTTTCCTCTGACACAAATGTCCTGAAGCAAGTCATTTAGTGTCTCTCTTGTCTTAGTTCCCCACTGCCCTACCTCACAGGGCTGTTATGAAGACAAATACATTAAAGATTGCATGGTACTCAGTTACTACAGTATATAGTAGTACTACTATATACTATGTACGGCAATATAAATACCATACATAGATGGATTTCACCACTATCTTTAGGGGGAGGGGCAAGAAAGAGTCGGACAGGACCCCCTTGCAGCCTGTCAGTTCAGCTCCTTAACTTGCCACAGGTGTCACTGCTGAGTAATACAATGACTTCCTTGCCTCACAAAAAAATAAAAGACTTGTGACAATATGGAGAGCTACCACTAGGCAGGTCACAATAAGGTTTTTAATGGCATTCCCTATTAACAGTGTGCAGTTTCCACATTATTAATGTAATACATTAAGTGGTTTTCCAAAGGATCCATTAAGTTCTATCCAGTTCAAAATCCACTTTTCATACAAAGGTTTGGCATGATAAATGAGCTGCTAGGGTCTATCGATTAAATATTACCTGTTACAAAAATTGCTTAAATACATATTTACAAGATAAACTGGAACAGCTCAGACAGAGTCATTACATGTTTCATGGTAATTAATATGAATGTTATGTAAATACACATTTAAGTGATTTATATAATGGGGCTCCAAATAAACTGTTATAATCTATCATGCTGTAATGAATTAGCTTTCTTACAGTATGTAGGTATCTGACCTCTACTGGAGTATGAAAGACCTGCTTAATATCTCAGTGCTCTCTCCTAGCATGACTAGAAGAGCAAAATCTCTTTCTTACCTCACTGCACATAGACACTGTCGGAGAATTCAGGAGGCACAAAAGCATAATGGGTGTCCAAAAAGTGGCAGCACTGGCCTGAAAAGGTGAGTGGCCAGCGTGGCTGGGGAATGCACTAATTCAACTCAGCAGAGTTCCAGTGGGAGAGCGGGCAATGCTACTACAATCTGCTGTTTATGAAATGAATTCCTTCCCCCAACCCCAAAGCATAGAGGGCCAGGCTGGTGCAGGGAGGTGCCAGGATGAATGTAACCCAAGATTTCTAGAAGAATAAGAATTGCCACACTGGATCAGACCAGCAGTCCATCTAGTCTAATAACTTCTCTCTGAGTGGTCAGTACCTGATGATTCAGGAACAGGTGCAAGAAACTCTGTAGCGAACAATAATGGCATAACTAGCACATAGAAGTTTCCCCCTAACCTCAGTTAGTTTGCTTACACCCTGAAACAGGAAGGTTTACGTCCCTTATGAAGAAAAATACTTTATTCTATCCCACATGAGTGCAGATGCCATCATCCATATAAATGTCTCTCTGGTCTGTAACTCCCAGGATCACTCCCAGTGTCTCTTTAAAAGATACGGGTACAACTTTTGTTTCCCTACTGTAGTCCTCTGCTACAGAAGTTGATTTTAATGAGCGGGTGAATATTTTTGTGAGCAGCTCAGCCTCTTCATTCTTAAGCTCCCTCGCAACTCTCGGATGTACGCCACCTGGACCAAAGGACATGTTGCTCTTTAATATATCAGTTCGTTCCAGCATTTGCTCTTTTGACACCTCATTCTCCACCAGCACCTCCACTTTATTACCTGAACAGAGTAGATCTGGGCTAGATATTTCCCTAATATTTTCTGTGGTGAAGACAAATGCAAAAACTCCTTTAGCTTCTCTGCGGTGTCCTTATTTTCCTTAATTTCTCCCTTTATCCCCCCTGGTCCAAACAGACCTATTGAGTCTCTTGCAAGCTTCCTGATTCTGATACGCTTAAGAATTTATTTTCATGTTTTAGACTATTTGCTCTTCAAATTCTCACACAGCCATCCTAATTTCCATCAGCATTTTACCTGCTGTCATTTATGCTCCTTTCTATTCAGATTCTAGGGTTGGAGTTCCATTTTCAGAAGGATACCTGTTTGGTTCAAATAACCTTTTGAATCTTCCCCCGTAGTTATATTTTATATTTATTCTTGTCTTCCTGCTTCCTTTTCTTGCTTAGGTGTATGCATAATTTCTGTACTTTATTACATTATAGTTAGGGCTTTTCTTAACGTTCACCTATTCTGGCAATGTCTTTTTGCACACAGACAGAGATCAAACCAGGGCTGAGATCATCACACACCAGGATCTCAGATGCTTGAGAGTTATCCCCAACAACATGTATGCCACCCACTAGCCCTTTTGGGGGAAATCTCATTACAAAGTTACAGTAGAATCTCAGAATTATAAACACCAGAGTTACGAACTCACCGGTCACCCACACACCTCATTTGGAACCAGAAGTACACAATAAGGCAGCAGCAGAGGGGAAAAAAGCAAATACAGTACAGTACAGTATTAAACATAAACTACTAAAAAAATAAAGGGAAAGTTTAAAAAAAAGATTTGCCAATGTAAGGAAACTGTTTCTGTGCTTGTTTCATTTAAATTAAGATGGTTAAAAGCAACACTTTTCTTCTGCATAGTAAAGTTGTATTAAGTCAATGTTCAGTTGTAAACTTTTGAAAGAACAACCATAACCTTTTGTTCAGAGTTATGAACATTTCAGAGTTATGAACAACCTCCATTCCCGAGGTTTGTAACTTGGAGGTTTTACTGTATTAGCCAAAGATGGAATTCAACCTTTATGATAGCAATTGCTATCAGCGACTGCTATAATTATTTATCATTCTACAGTCATCGCCATTCCAACTGGAACTCTGGAAACAATCTCTTTGGTTTCAGCTTTAGAACCAGCATCTATCCTATTGTGGCAATAGTGGAGACGGTAGAATTTACCTTAATTTTAGGCAACAAATGATCTCATTATTAAGAAGAAATTACTTCACTTTGTGAAAAGAGGAGACCAAACTACGCTCTCAGTTACACTGATCTTTAGAACTTTTTTCTTTAGGAAGGGAATGTGATCATTGTCTGTTCTAGGTGTATTGAAATATTATTTTTAATGTCTCTGCCATCCAAATAGAACTCCCCCTTGCAGACCAAAGTGTCAGGCTGTCTCAATCCATATACAGTAGACAGATAATGCTAAATCGGCTGTCTGTTGCGCAACTTCGTAAGGTTGATTTCCCTAATAAATTATGTGAGTTTATTGGATTGTCACCAGAACAAAATCATTTTGTTTCCTAATCCTAAAACAGACTTTGAAAGACAGTTTGATTTAGCTCTTCTATGTAGGCATGTATTTCAATGGCAGGTGGGACAAATCATGCCCCTCTACTCGAGTGTTGCAAAGGACCCCCGAGACAGTGGAACTGATGAGAGTTAGCCGCAGGGAGCAACCTACTCATAAGGTGCCCACACTGCTGTGTGAGCCATGGAGTCGAGTTCCTGGAACGTTACCACACAACAGGGTTTGGGGATGACTTAGGGAAGGAGCAGGGGTGAGCCCAGTGGATCCATGACTACATAAATCCATCAGCTATTGTGCCCATAGCGTATGGGTACCGATGTGGAAGGAGGTATGTCACGGGGTTCACTCACTGCAAGCAGTGCCTCCTGCTGGCTGTACTGGGAATTAGCTCTGCCTTCCTGCAGCTCCCCATCTGTAGCCAGCTTCCCAGCTTTATAGGCCACACTGCCACACCTGTTCCTGCACAGGTGAGCCTGCGTGCAATCAATTAGTTCCCTGAGCCCTGGCTCCCACTCCAGGTGCAGCCTGGGGAGTTAATTGGCCAGCCTGGATATTTTAACCCCTTCCAATCCTGTGTGGGATGGACATCCCATCACAAGGTACTGTAGCCTGAGGTCTCCAGGTGCAGCTGAGGAGCAGCTCTTGGGGAAGACCGTATAATCCTGCACTATCCAGTCCCTACAGAACTCACTTAAGCCAAACCCGGTTATTCAGGGCAGGTCTACACTTAAAGCTGTAGCGCTATAGTGAAGATGTTACTACACTAATGGAGAGTTAATCCCCCTCTTCAAGAGAGGTCAATGGAAGAAGCCCTCCTGTCAACACAGCTCTGTCCACACCGGGGGGCTAGGTCGGTATAACTGCGTCACACAGGGGTGTGGATTTTTCACATTCCTGAGCAACATAGTTATACTGATGTAAGTTTATAGTGTAGACCCGGCCTCAGGCTTAGCACAGGGGACAGGTTTGAGCCCTTATGGTCTAAACAGTCTCCAATGAAACTGACATTGTTCCGATGATAACCCATTAAACTGCCACATTTTAGGGAAGACTGTTTACAAAACCACTTAACCATACTGTGCAACCGACAGCTGAATTAGGCCTGTCTGCCTATCTGGAGTCAGAGAGCGTCACGTTGCTCTTCAGGGGATGGCAATCTACTTTGCAGGACAGAGCCTTTTAAAAAACAACAACAATTATTCAAATGCATCTAAACTAGACAAGTCATTTGTTATCTCTTTCTTTATAAAAAAAAATAGAACTAGGCACAAAATAAAACCTTACAATTAAATTCCTTTTACAAAAAAACCCACTGGTACCAATAAAATCACTGCTGCGAAAGGGGGGGAAAAAGTCATCAGCTAATGTGGTCAGTGGGAATGAGCCCTTTTGTCAGAGTGACGCAAAAGACGATGCAAAGAAGTTTTTAAAGGAGCATTGTCCAGAGACAAAGGAGGGAAGACACCATGGTGGCAGGAGGGCAGCAGTGCACTGGGCTTCTATGCAGGGGAGATGAGCTCAGACAAGAACGCAGGCTCCCAGGGCCCCCAGGCCACTGGAGGCTGCTGTGTGTGTCATACAAATGACAAAAATGACAAGCTCAGGTCTAGGGGAGAAGAAGTGCAGCCTGTGTCTCCTCTGAAGTCCCTCCTGCTGGGTGAGCACAGATTCTACCAGCATGGCTTCCTACAGGAGCAATTCACCTGCCTCATTCTTTGCCAGGGGTTAGGAGCAGTGACTTGACCAATAAGTCAATTTCAGTAGGACATTTTAGAGGTGTGGGAAATGATTTTGAGCATGAAGGAAATGGTGAAGGAAGCAGTTGTGCCCAGTGATGTCTGGATATATCAGATCCACTCTTAGAATGTGGCAAGGAAAGTTAGCTTCCCAAGACTCTCTGTCTGCTATTGGAGTAGGTCTGGGACTGCTTTTAAAGCGCAGTTAATAATTCCTGGAACATTTTGAAGGATACTCTGTATTTAGAATTTTTTTTATCTATGTGGCATAGATTTTTCTGTGTGTAGGGGGAGTATTTCTGTCACTTGTTATTGCTATAAATGTTCGGATGAAAACAAGATGTTTTTTCATCATACATGCTTAAGTTCTTATTACTGCTCATTCCACACCTGGAGTCATGATATCTCACCTCACACAGACACCTTTATTGAGGGAATGTAGTTTTCATGACAGGTGTTCGATTTGCATTGATGGAGACTGAGGGTATGTTTACACTTACGTCCGGAGCGATCATTCCAGCAGGGATACATTTATCGCCTCTATTGAAGAGGCAATAAATCGACCGTCGAGCGCTCTCCTGTCAACTCCGGTACTCCACCGGAGCAAGAGGCGTAGGTGGAGTCAACGGGGAAGTGTCAGCAGTCGACTTACCGCAGTGAAGACACTGCGGTAAGTAGATCTAAGTACGTCAACTTCAGCTACGTTATTCACGTAGCTGAAATTGCGTAACTTAGATCGATCCTCCCCCCAGTGTAGACCAGGCCTGAGATGCTCTATTTATCCAAGGAACAGTTACGGCATGGAAAGAGGGAAGCAGAGTCTCCATGGTCAGAAACTCTTGGGACTATATCATGAAACTCCTAGCAAGAGTGCCATTTGAGTGAGATGTACATACCTGAACACTAGGAACTGGATTTAGCCTTCCATCCCCATTCTACACAGGCTGCAAAAAGCCATTAGATGGTTAACAATTTACAGTCACTAGTGAAATAGACCAAATTTGAACCTGTGACCAAAAAGTAATTTTTTATACCCATTGCCAATCCACAGAGTTATTCAGTCCCTTGAAGTCATAACCTTACTTTTTTGTGAGATCATAGTCATGTCCACAGTAATCACCTGTGATGTCACAAACCAAGGATTGAAACTTCAGATGGAGAATAAACAGTAGGAGCAGATGAACTTCGAAAAAACATGCTATTTTCATGCAAATTTCCCTAGTTGTAACAAATGAAGGAAGGAGGGAAAAAACCCAGAACATAAATGATATATCTGCAGAATTGGTTCTAAATAGAATGTTTTTCAAAGCTTACCAGGACACATCACTGGCTCTTTAATGCCTGCTTTCCCACCAATTTGTATCCTGTCAATTTACAAGATATTGCAAATACCTACCTTATTTAATAAAAATGCAAAGCACAATGGAGAGTTTATGTAAACAAGGCTGGCAAAATATCTTTGCAGAACATTTTGGAGAGAGAGTAAGAAAATAAATGAACATTTTAACAGGTTCAGTATAATTGGGATATAATCTTATTAGAATCATAGGCCTGGACATACCTCTACCAAATAAAAACCCAGAGGAGAGCTTGGGAGGATAAACTCCATGAGGAATTCATTACTGAGGCCTGGTCTACACTATGACTTTAATTCGGATTTAGCAGCGTTAAATCGAATTAACCCTGCACCCGTCCACACAACGAAGCCATTTATTTCAAAATAAAGGGCTCTTAAAATCGATTTCTGTACTCCACCCCGACGAGCGGAGTAGCGCCAAAATCGATTTTGTCATTTCTAATTAGGGTTAGTGTGGCCACAATTCGATGGTATTGGCCTCCGGGAGCTATCCCACAGTGCACCATTGTGACCGCTCTGGACAGCAATCTGAACTCGGATGCACTGGCCAGGTAGACAGGAAAAGCCCCGCGAACATTTGAATTTCATTTCCTGTTTGCCCAGCGTGAAGAGCACAGGTGACCACAGAGAGCTCATCAGCACAGGTAACCATGCAGGCCGAGAATCGAAAAAGAGCACCAGCATGGACCGTACGGGAGGTATTGGATCTGATCGCTATATGCGGAGAGGATTCAGTGCTAGCAGAACTTCGTTCAAAAAGACTAAATGCCAAAACTTTTGAAAAAATCTCCAAGGGCATGATGGAGAGAGGCCACAATAGGGACTCAGATCAGTGCTGCGTGAAAGTCAAGGAGCTCAGACAAGCCTATCAAAAAACAAAGGAGCAAACGGTCGCTCCGGGTCAGAGCCGCAGACATGCCACTTCTACGCCGAGCTGCATGCAGTTCTAGGGGGGACCGCCACCACTACCCCACCTCTGACCGTGGATTCCGAGGCAGGGATAATCTCATCAGCTACACCTGAGAATTCTGCGGACGGGGAAGAGGAGGAGGAGGAGGACGAGCTTGCAGAGAGCACCCAGCACTCCGTTCTCCCCAACAGCCAGGATCTTTTTCTCAGCGTGACTGAAGTACCCTCCCAACCCAGTATCCAAGACCACAACCCCATGGAAGGGACCTCAGGTGAGTTTACCTTTTCAAATATAAAACTTGTTTTAAAAGCAAGGGTTTTTAATGATTACTATGCCCTGAGGACTTGGGATGCATTCGCAGCCAGTACAGCTACTGGAAAAGTCTGTTAATGTGTCTGGGGATGGAGCGGAAATCCTCCAGGGACATCTCCATGAAGCTCTCCTGGAGGTACTCCAAAAGCCTTGCCACAAGGTTTCTGGGCAGTGCAGCCTTATTCCGTCCTCCATGGTAGGACACTTGACCATGCCATGCTTGCAGCAAGTAATCTGGTATCATTGCATGACAAAGCCTGGCAGCGTATGGTCCCGGTGTTTGCTGGCATTCAAGCAACACCTGTTCTTTAGCTTGCTGTGTAATCCTCAGGAGAGTGATATCGCTCATGGTAACCTGGTTGAAATACGGGAATTTAATTAAGGAGACAGAGGTGGCCGTTCCTACTGGGCTGTTTGCCTGTGGCTGAAAAGAAATCCTTCCCTGCAGTTAGCCAAGCGCGGGGAGGTGGGGGGGAATTGGCCCAGAGCTTTTCGCGTTTGGCTAGCAGGGATCTTCTCTGATACCAGCCACATGGTGGGGGGAAGGGGTAAAGCGATCATCCCATGGCGGGGTGGGGGGTGTTAGTTTAGTTCCTGCAGGGATCTTCCCTGATACCAGACACATGGTGGGGGGGAGGGATAAAGCTATCATCCAGAGAATTGGATGGGGGTGGGGTGGTTCGTTTGTTTTCTGCTGCTGAAGATTAACACGAAAACCGCAGCATTCAACAGGCTTTGCTTGGTATGTGGGAAAGGAAGGCGCAGAAGCCGAAAGACAATGGCTTACCATGGCCGCATGCAAGCCGAATGTGCAAGTCCAGTTAACATAGTGCAAACATTCCAACAAGCAATGATCAGTTTAGATCCAGGAAAAAAGAAGTTGGAAGAGAGCATTTTTAGTCCACCTTTTTAGGGCCTTCCCCAAATTGGGGCAAACAGGCGACCTCTAAATGGGGCTGCTTGGACATCTGATCCACTGTCAAACACTTGGGTCCTTCCCCACCAGGACGAGCGACCATCAAGCACAGACACTAAACACACTCAAAGGAAACCCTTCCCAATTAGCACAAATCAGAGAAAACTAAGTAGAGCGGGATTCCAGCTCCCTTTTTAAAACATGCATATATATTTGTTTATTCATCTGATGTCCATCATAGTGTAGGACTAAGAGCACTGGGCAGAGTACAGGATGGTGCAGGTTTCCCCTCTTCCTCATCCCTATTTCTGCAAATATACATCACCTCCCATTAATAATAGCCCCGCTGTCCAGGTCCTCTATCCTTTTCATTGTCTGAAAAACTATAGAGTACATAACCTGTACAGTTCCCCTCCACAAATTTGTCTGTAGGCTTTAGCTGATTGCCTGTGAATTTATAAGCCCTGTCATTGCCACCGATCTGGTCCTGTATGCCTTCCACAATAGTAGCCAAGAACCCACCCACAATCATTCATCAGACGTATGTATAACACATACTCTCCCTCAGTCATTCGTTCCGTAGCAGACATCATGTATTCTTTCTGAGAGCCACTTGTGTTTCTGCCGTTTATGTGCTGTCTGTTTTTATTGGGTTTTATTGTTAGATTTACAACGGTTTAAGCTGGTGCACAGATGAACAGATGAAATGTTAGGGAGGATTGCTGTTGTGGACCAGCATAGTGAAACATGCTCAGCTTCAGGCTGAAGTATTGAATCTTGAAGAAGATATAGAAATACCCTTGCTTGTGGCAAGCTCTCCAAGCTTCCCCGGCACCCACACCACACTGGTTGTATAATGTTGACCAATGGTCACTGGGCACTAAGATGAGATTTCAAAACTTAGTTCACATGTGACTAAAGTAATGACTTAAACTTAGCTCTTCATAGATGAAAGGCTCAAGCGACAAGCTCCATATTAAAACCTAGATATGTAGATCAGATTGATTTGAACTAATGAGTGCAAAAGCTAGACTTAGTCCAGTTAGACTCGAATCTGCTTCCCCCTATGTTACATGTTTGGAAGGTTTGTGTTTCACTTTTTTCCGCTCACTGAAATATTCTGAGGAGGTTTGAGGCCTGATTCACCACTGCTCTACTGATTTCACTGGAGTTACACCAGTGTAAAACTGGAGAACTGTAGTGGTAAATCAGGCCCTTTGTATCTTTTGGACACTTCAGTGTTTCTGAAAATGTTGCCCATTCAGATAGAATTGTTAGAGCCCTGCAAATCTGTAGATATCCACTTTACATCTGCAGACCATTTTTGTGCATCACTGATCAGTTGCGGATACAAATTTTGTATCCATGCAGGGCTATAAAATTGAGCATGAGTGGCTGGGGTGGGCCACACAGGCCTTTTCACAATTGAGATTGCCACAATTAAGCTAGGACTTTTATTTGACATAGCTTCAAATGTTGCATGAGCCTATTCTATATTACTCTCCAAACGTAGCATAATTAAGCAAACCATATGAAAAACCTCCTAAGAACCAGCTACAATTAAATTGTAACAAGCATGTGAAGGAAAAAGTGATCCAACTCCTTCGTTATCCCAAAGAAACACATTAAAAAAGACACATCCAGAGTGTCACTGGGTATTTCAGAAAGTCCTTGGGTGACACTGACTAGGGGAGGAAGAAGAAGAGAGAGGAAACTTGAACGCAAGAATGGTTTGTGGTAAAGGCACTAGTTGGGGATTCAAAAGTTTGGGATTCAATTCCTTGTTCTTCGACGGACTCACTGTGTAAACTTGGACAACTCACTTAGGCCAGGTCTACACTACCACTTACTTCAGTGTAACTTACATCGCTCAGGGGTGTGAATAAGCCACACCCCTGAGCGACGTAAGCTACACTGACCTAAGCACCGGTGCGGACAGCACTATGTCAGCAGAAGAGCTTCTCCTGATGACATAGCTACTGCCTCTCATGGAGATGGATTTATAGAGTGTCTTCACCAGATGCACATTGGTGCAGCTGCGCCAGTGTAGTGCTTCTAGTGTAGACTAGCCCTTAGTCTCTGCATCTCAGTTCCCCACCTGTAAAACGGGAGTGCTAATAATGCTTCCTTTGTCCATCGTGTCAATATAGAATCTAAGCACTTTGGGGAAAGGACTGTCTCTGTGCGGTGCCCTTGGTCCATGGGGACTCTAAATGCCATAAAAGCTTTAAGGAACCCATTTATATTTGCAATGACAGGGTTGAATACATAATAGAGAGTTTAGGGTGAACGTCCTTTGGGTTTGTTTCTAAAGCTATTTGTTAGAAAGAACATGTCTACATAATTCCTTTTACTCAAAACAACGCATCACTGCTAACAGGGTGTGGGGTTTTTTGTTTGTTTGGGTACCCTCGCTGCCCTCTACAGGATTTCAGATGTGTTCCTGATCCAGTTTTGCTTATTTTGATTTTCATGCTTTTTTTTCTCTTTTTAAAAACGTTCCTCACCAGTTTTCTGTCGTTGCTACCCCATAACCATTTGCAACTAGCGGCAGTGCCTCAAACCTGATGGGCTCCATTTGTTTGGTGCAGCATTCCTTGGGCTTTGACAGAGGAAAACGTGCTTGCTGCCCTCAGAGTAATAGCAAACAGGGACCTTGGCTCTAAGATTTTGACAAGTTGCCTGCCCTTGCTCAAGCTCTATATCTCTGCAAGTACAAGGCCTATTGGAACTATGGAGACTGTCATTTTCTTCCCCTGGGCAATCATGTGTACAATCACTGGGAATGCTTGCCATTACCATTACTGTACCTTCCAGAATACAGACACACACTATATTACTCCACAGGAAAAAAATGTAACTTAACAAACAGTGCCAAGGCCTGGAGCTGGGACCTCAGAAGCCAGGAATTGCTGAGCTGCTAATTTATCTGAAATGTCGCTGTCTAAAAAGAAACATGCAATATATTGACATCAGCAAGATATTTCCTGAAAGCATCTTAAAGAGAGATTCTCTTTTAATATACCTCGATGCAGCTGCTCTTGTAAAACAGAAATCGAAGCCCTTATTAAAAAAAAATAAAAGAGAAGTATTTTGTTAGTTAGAAAAATACACTTCAAGGTTTGGTTAAAGGGGACAAAATATCCACTTTCTTGACTTTTACAGAGGTAAGACAAAAAACCCACAACTTTTTAATATGAATAGTGTTCTGTGTTTGTCCCTTGCATATTTTTCTTTTGAACGTGCCATTTTGCTGTTGCAGCTGGGCTTGTCAGTTTTCAGCACTAATGGGTTGTGATATGGTGTCAAGGGAAGTCAGCAATCAATGTTGGAAAAAAGGGCTATCATTGCTGACACAGCCAAGGATGGAAACACAATGGTCTTAGTTTGCAGAGAAATAGAAGAAAAAGTCTGTGTTTGTCTCGCTTTTAAGATTAGGAGAGATTTATCCCTCAATGACCAAGCTGTTGCCCCTCACTCCCCCTGCAAGCCGCTAACCCTATTGTACATCTTACCCCAAAAGATAGATTTTTAGTTTAATGAGAAAAACCTTTTATAGCTAAGTTAATAATGTTATAGCTCACATTTATGGTTTATAGTTATTATCTGAAACTGGAAAATGCTGGGTTGCACAGTGTATACTTCAGCAGAAAAGCAATATTAGATGCTTTTATTTAATGCCTGGGCCTGCTTTTCAGAGGTGCTGAGCCCCGCAACCCCAGCTGAAGTCAACGAGAACTGCAGGAGTTCAGCATCTCTGAAAAACAGACCCTACAGATATTATCACTGAAAGAAAAGCTTTGTACAGAAGGCTTATAATGAAAATATAGTAATCCTCTGTCCAGACCACTTTTTATCCAAGGATCTCAGCCAACCTTACTAACTTTAAGCCTCTCAGTACACTTGCGAAACAGGTAGGTGGTATTTATTATCCCCAGTTTGCATAGAGGGAAACCGAGGCAGACCCCTTACCCAAGGTCTCACAGTGAGTAACCAGTACAGCCATGAATAGAAACCAGGAGCCGTGGCCCCTAATCCACAGCTTTGATTACTAGGCAATACTGCCTTCCCACACAAAATATAATGTGTCAAGTATCATTACCAAACTCCTGTTACCAATGAACAAAATTATAAATCAGAGCTTTTTTCATCCTTCCAGTAGAGGAGGCAGAGATATCTGAGTATAGACTCCACCTGTCCCCAAGCACAGGGGCACATCTCTCTCCCTTACCTCCTTTAGGCAAATAAATTAGCTATCCCAAAAGGACTTCGTCCATAAGCTTCCATCTGCACATTCATTCTGGGACTTTTCCCTCCATAATTCTTTTTTCTTGGGGCAACCCTGTCAACCCATGTTCACTCCTTTACATATTCAGTATATGAAAGTGGTATGATCTGCCCTCACCAAAAGCCAGTGCTGACACGCAGAGGTCTTTATGGCTACCATACTTTTGCAGCACTATGTTAATAGTTGAGAAAAGAAAATAAGAAAAAATGGTGGTCAGGGAAGGCATTGGCAGCTAAAAGGAGCAAGAGGATGCTCCTGTTGGGGCATGGGGAAAGACAGCGGGATCCACCGTAGGGAGGAATGGAGGGGACCAGGTGCAAGAGGATGCTGTGGTTTGGGAGTTACTGGTCCCTCTTCCTTCCAAGAAAAGGGGGCAAAAAACCTACACCAAAAACTTTCCCCCCATGTTTTTATTTTATTCCATTCACAGATGGTAATTTCCCCATATCATTCACCAGAAAAGAAGGATGATAAATACAGCTGGTCAAAAACAGGAAGGAGAACAGTTCATGAAATGTTTCTCCTTTCCCCCTCTCGCCCAGCCTCAACATGTGAATGAAAATTATGAATTTTGAAAAATGGCAATGAGCTGTAATGATGGGGAAGTAGCACTGCTTGACTAACCAATGTGGGGTGAAAGGGTGCTGTGAGGGAAGTGCCTGTCTGCAGAAGGAAGGGAAGGTTGAGAAAAAGCACTGGGAACAAATAAGTGTAGAGATACTAGGCTAGGAGTAGCTTAGCTTTGTACCAGTTTTGAGAACATGGAGAAAATTCCTTTTCTGCAAAGCCTCTGAAGGCAAGGGTTAATGCACTGAGGGCCTGATCCAAAGTCCATTCAAGTTAATGGAAAGATCAGACTCTGAGTCACTCAAATGACAGCACAATGTGCAGCGCTATTTTTCAATACTTTTGTTGCCAAGATCAACATTGGGACCAACAAAAGCATTCCAGACTTGACCCATTTTATATGGGCCACCTAACCATCAAATGAGTTTTGATGACTATTGTGATGAATTGGGACTATGTCTGTACAACTTACATTTCTGCTTGCTATTATGAAGTTGCATTAGGGAAAAGTGCTGAATCATGAGCGCCAATATGTATGTGGATCCACCATTGCTGATAAGTTCTGTAGTAGAGATATACCAGACAGGGACAATGGGAAATACTTACGGTTAAAAACAGTACTTAGGCCTCACAAAGAATACACTAAAAAGCAGCTCAGGCCTTGGAAATCCAGTTTTAGCTTTATCCCCTGAAGGAAAGGGGAAGGGTAGGAACAACAGAAACTTAACAGGTGTCGAACAAGAGAGACCAGGTGACCAGGAGAGGTTTAAATAATGAAACATACAGGAACCGGGGAACCAGACCGGAAGAAGAAGCATGGGGTAAGAGAGAGCAAGGTCACAGAAACTGGGTAAAAGGATTCAGGAGGGAAAGGTCACCCAGCATGTAGCAGGCTCATGAGGCAGAGGGTCCCTGCCTGCTTTCCTGAGCACAGATGGCTCAAAGGACTCTGGACAACCCAAGGAACTCAGACCCCCACCCAAAGAATGCTTTGGAAAGCTGAGGAGACCAAGGAAGGGACATTCATTTAGTGTTTATTGTTTTGTATGATCTGTACTCTCCTGTACTTTATAGGCTTAAGTATAAAAGAGCATAAAGGTGTCAGACAGTGCAAAGTGTGTGTGTGTGTTAACTGCTTCACAACTGGCTGCGTGCCCCTAAGAGAACTAAACTGTAACCAGACGCTTACACCTTTTGGGAGAGGGTTCTGCTTAAGTACTGGGGAGTTTGATGGTCAGTGCTGTGCCCAGAGAGGGTAGGCAGCCGGACAATGGGTTCCAACACACGGAGGGGGTGCCAGACAGAAGATCTGCACCCTGAGAGTTTGCCTAGGGACCCAAGATTGGATCAGTGTCTGAACTCAATGCAGGCTCCAAAAGTTTAACACAACCCAGGGAATCCAGAGCACAGAGGCATGGATTCCCCTCACAGCAATCCTAGTGAGAGGCCAGGAAGGGGTGCTTGCTAGAATCTGTCACAACTATAAACTTGTGCTAAATTCACACTAGTTTCTCCTATGCCATTTCCTTCTATGGTTACACTTTGGTCTGATTTCAGAACCTATATTGGAGCAAATGACTTCTCCTATGGGGTAGTACTCGCACCACAGAACAGGGGTCAAGGATGTTTTATGAGAATGCTGTGGCTATATCCTTCTCCTACCCACAGTAGGGGAACCTACTTGAAGCATAGGCCCTACAGAAGCCATGTGTCAAAGTGCTGGCAGGAGCCAGTGGAACCAGATGGCAGAGTAGAGGCCTACACAGATCCCACAAGATCACCTAGGGGAGATTGATTCCCCTAGACCTGATCCAAATCCCATTATAATGAAAAAGGTTCGGTGGAACAGGTAAGAAAAAAGTTGATGAATTTGAAGGAAGTCTGGAGAACACCCATTCTTAATCTGATTTTCTTCTTAAAAAAAAATAAAATACAAGGAATCAAAAAAAGCCAATTCAGCATCATGAAATTCTGCTAAAAAAATTCAAGATTAAAAAAATCCTCCTGTTGGAAACAGAGAAAGGGCAGGGGTATCAAATAATAAAACACAGCCTATTGAACCTTGCAGGGAAAAGAGAAGGGGGGATAAAAACGCAGAAGGAGCTAATAGTAGCCAAAGTGGGTAAGGGAAATATGAGGGGCTTTTACAAATATATGAATGGAAAAAGCAGCATCAGAAAAAGCAGGCCCATTAATCAATGAGGCAGTAGGAAAGGAAATTAATGATGACTTTAAAATGGATAAGATAATGAAACCTTTAACAATAAAAATAAAGACTAAAGACCATCTTTGAACTGCACATCCCATTCTATCTCTCCTGTCAATCAGCCAGGGATAAACAAATCTCTCCTCACTTCGCTCCCTCATACCCTATTGCTATATATGGAAACTGGGAGGAGCAGGATCTATGGCTCTGTCCCTGAGAAGAAAAAGGAATGGCAAATTGTGTGGCTAAATTCCATAAAACTCTTTGAAATTTTAGAGGAGCCTCTCACAAAAAATCTAATTTAAATTGACTTGGTATGAGCCCTGTCACATGGACTGAAAACTGGTTGAAGGACTTTATGCAATGGGTAAAGCCCTGGTGGCAGGTGATATATTGGGCTGGGTTGCTGCAGGGATATGTTTTAGGTTTGATCTTACTTAATATCTTGATTAATAATCTGGAAGAGGAGGTAAACAGAACATTAATGAAATTCGTACATGACAATCAGGGGGATGGGGACTGAGAATATCAGAGCGGACAGCAATAATACAAAGAGAACTAACGAGATTAAAAATGTAGGCAGGAAATAAAAGGTGAGATTCAACCTGGAAAAATGAAAACTAATACACTGAAGAAAAATAATCAGAAACACAGATATTCATAGAGAAGGAGAAACCTGGGAAGAAGCAAAAGAGACCTAGAGGTGACAGTGAACAACAAATTGAATATGACTTTGCAATGAGATGTGTCAGTATAAAAAGCCAAGGCAATTTGGGGCTGTATATGCAGAGGGATAATGTCAGAGCAGAGAAGTGATAGTGTCTCTCTTTTTGAATCTGGTGATACTTCAGGTGGAATATTGGATTCACTTCTGGACACCTCCATACAAGATGTAGACAAATTGGAGGAAGTTCAGAGAAGAGCAACAAAACTGATTAGTCAAGTGGAGGGACTGATTTATAAAAGCAAGTGACAGTTAATCAAGGGGAAATGATAACTGTCTACAAATATAGGAAGGATGAATGGAGAGAACAGAGAGGAATTTCTTAGCATTGTTCAATGTAGTAGAGCTAGAAATAAGGGGATGAAATTAAGAAAACGAAAATTTGGGCAGAATATCAGAAAAATTTCCTAACTGTCAGAAACATTAGACTATGGAATAATCTTCAAATGGAAGTGATAGAAACCCCATCACCTGAGACATTTAAACAAGGCTGGATTAAGGTGTACTGCAGAGAACAATTGTCCATTTGCAGGGGGGTGGCCTAGATGATCTAACAAGTTTTTTCCATTTTTAACTCTGGTGAACTTATGACTGCCTTGATATAGTGTTCTGTAGTAGGTTTTCTCTATTACTATCAGCATAAATAGGAACATATTTTGCAAGAGACTGCACTATACATCATATATGCCACAGTCCATGTGTAAAGTACAGTTCTACAGTAAAAACTAACTAATTGAATGTGTCTCTACTAATCACACTACCCGGTAGAAAATAGATGCATGACCTGCCTTCACACCAAAATATGTTCTTTTAACTGATGTGTTTTAGTGAAAAGCATTTGGTTTACTGTAAGGAAAGTATGTTTTTCATTTGCTTTTTTCACACAAGCCACTTCTATTGGATTTCACATTTTGAGTACTCTTAAATCTTTATTCATTTAACGGGAATACAATGGAACTTGCTTATAGTGAACTCAAGTATAGTAAAACTCCATTTAGAGTGAAATGGAAAGAAAGCTCTTACTTGCTTCAGTGCACTGCAGTGTGCAAATGCTATTGTGGTTGGTGCCAGAAAGTAATGGGAGGGTGGAGACATAAATCAGTGTATAAATTAAGAAAAAATACATATCAAAATATTTTTATTTTCTTTTATGGAATAAAGTTACCTTATTAACATACTGCAATACATTTTTAGCAACTTGGCCACCTTCAACGCAGAAAAAGGTCCCCTTTTATGAATGTCTACCTTGGTCTTTACAAACAGAAACTGTTCCCAGATTCTTCCAAGGAGAACAAAGGGGTGAAAGGTTTTTCAAAGTTCCCTGTCCTTCTCACATCCCCTGGGGACAGATATACAGCTGAGGAAGGAGAAAAGCTTATAGAGAAGAAAGCCACTGTTTTGCTTTAATAAAAAGGTCGCAATCTTATCATGTATAGATGCTCAAATGATGTATAGACAAAGGATGTTTGCAGGGAAGATTGCCATAGGCAAAACAGCAGATCTAATCAAAAGCTCTACACGCATGGATGTAGCCAGCCTCTGGGAAAGGAGAGCACTTGCAGCACAGAATCTGGAATGTTTCTTCTATCATTCAATAGGAAGACATTGTAGCACAAGAGAAACGTAATTTTTTTGTATTTTGGGAAGGAGAGGGTTCTAAACACCACTTTAACACCTGTGATGTTACCCTTTAGCATACTGTGTTTTTACATCAGTTTTCTGTAATATGTTCAGAAGCATGTACCGCCCACTGTCTTAGGTCACTGAACCCAGGAAAGTGTTATGACATGGTGATCATACAAAAACCACTGCAAAAACAGTTCTGTATAAAATAAATTACATATACAAATATGTAAAAAAAATATAATTAACCTTTGGAACGCTGGCATTTTCAAAACTGTGAGACGAATGAATGTATATATGTCCTCAGGCTCCAAAGGATTAATAAAAGTTAAGACACAAACTAATAAAAGTAAAGACATTCTCAGTTACAGTTGCCACAGAGCTCTTACCTCATTCCACTCAGCATAGTGCACGAACCCAGGTGTCTCAGAATAGCTGGTGTTCTCCCACTTGCTGCACTGCAATAACTGGAAACAATGAAGGAATAAAGGAAACATGCTAAAGGTTCTATGGCAGCCATAACTCATTTTGTTAATTTGTTCTTCAGCCTTTGGGGGTTATCTAACTGCATAGGCATTTATGCTGCACTCATTGCAGGAGCAGTAACAGAACATAATATCTGTAAGCCATCACTCTGTTCACTCTGCTTGTATGTCTCTTTCTTCTGCCCTTTGTCCATTTTATCTATGTAGATTGTAAGCTCTTCAGTGCAAGGACAGTCTATTATGCTATGTTTGTACGGTGCCCAGCACGTTAGGGCCCCATTCTAGTTGGCCCCTGGGCACTGCCATAATACAAATAATAGTCATTCACCAAAACACAGTTGCAGGAGTAAATCTGAGACCCGAATACACCAGAACTCCAATGGGCTGGGCTAGTGGGAACAGTCCCGCCCCACTTCCCTACTCCTTCTGACTAATGGTTGCAGCCTCTCACCTCTGTCTGTGTCCCTCCCTAATGTTCTCATTGGCAGACAGTGCAAGGTGCCTCAATGTGGGCGGGACACTGTTCCCAGGTCTGCTCCCTGTCTTTGGAGGTCTCTTCTTCTTCCAGTCACCCTGTTCATGTTCAAATGAGCAGAAAAGAAACCCCACCAATAGGGTTTTGCTGAGGCAAAAAAAAAAGATGAACGGAAAAGGGAGAGATTCTCAGAAAGGGCTGATGAAATGTGCCTAGAGCCCATGGTAAAACAGACTTGGATTGGGTGATTAGGCTGGATTACTGCTCAAAAACTCCCACAACCCTAATAAGGGAAGTGGCTTCAGGAGGGAGGCAGGAAGCAGCAAGCAGCCCCAGATGGTGTGCTCTCGGTAGTCAATTTTCTTTTCCATTTCTCCACCGATTGTGCACATCCCTGTGGTATCTTGATTGAAAACAGTGGCGGAGACTGGGGTACGGAATAGCCTAGGGCAGTGCTTCTCAAAGTCAGGCCGCCGCTTGTTCAGGGAAAGCCCCTGGCGGTCCGGGCCGGTTTGTTTACCTGTCCGCGGGTTCGACCGATCATGGCTCCTACTGGCCGCGGTTCACTGCTTCAGGCCAATGGGGGCTTCGGGAAGCGGCGCGGGCCGAGGAATGTGCTGGCCGCCCTTCCCGCAGCCCCCATTGGCCTGGAGCAGCAAACCGCGGCCAGTGGGAGCCGCAATTGGCCGAACCTGTGGACGCGGCAAGTAAACAAACTGGCCTGGTCCGCCAGGGGCTTTCCCTGAACAAGCAGTGGACCGGCTTTGAGAAGCACAGGCCTAAGGCATTGTTACAGGCCTGTAGCACCTTTCACTTCCAGATACTCTAGTCCAGGTTGGGAATAACTAAAAGTAGTTACCCCCTGAGGTGATTTGCTGGCCTGTCTGAAATGATTCGGTGTCTCATTCCTGTTCCTAGTAGATCTCCATATAAAAAATAAAATACTAACCACTATAATTAGCAACCTTGGGAGCAGATACCCCAGGACTAAATTGAGACTCAGGGTACAGCTATACTTATAATTAAAGACCTGTGAGTCTAGGGCTTAAATTCAGCCAGAGCCCACCGGAGCAGAGTTCCAGTAAATATTTTCAAACCCGCAGGAGGCGCATGAGTTCGGGACTCAGGGCTTCAGTCCCGTGAGAGGCGTCGGGGCTAGGGGCTTCATCCTCACAGTGTGCACCGGAACGGAAGCCCTGAGCCCCAGTGCCTCCCTCCCTCTCTTGCGTGGCTAAAGCCCGGAGCCCTGAATGGGAGTGGGGGGACTCCGGGAAATAATCTTTGAGAATTTAAGCCCTTCATGGGTGGCCCATGCCAGCTGACTTCAGCAAAGGGGCTCGGGCTAAGAGGTTGTTTAATTGAGGTACAGATGTTTAGGCTTGGGCTGGGCTCTAGGACCCCGCAAAGGGGCGGGGGGGGCGACAGCCCAGAGCTTGGGCTCCAGCCTGAGCCTGAATATCTACTCCGCAAATAAACAGCCCCTTAGCCTGAGCCCGAGTCAGCTGACACAGGCCAGTTGCAGGTTTTTAATTGTAGTGTAGACATACCACAGTAGCCTTCTACCGCTATTGCCCTGACCCTATAAAGACTTACAGGCTTATCTTTATGTACTTCTGTAGTCCAAATGATTTCTATAGAATTACTTGCAGTGTATTAAGTTCAGCAAGTGGGTAAATGGTTGCAGGATTAAGGCCTAATTGTGGTCTCTCCAAAAAATGGTTTGAGACAGTGAGGAGAAAGCTAGAGTGTGGGAAAGATACCTCGATTATACCTTCTCTATAGACAAATGAAGCCCTTCATTCTGTAGGGATATTAATCTGGTACCTTTCTTGAGCACTAAAATGGGAGGGAAGTTACAAAATATTTAAATAGTTGACTTTCCATTGTCTTCCATGTTTGTATGTTAATAAGTGACAATGGCATCTCATTATATCCAATATCATCTTGTAGTTTGTTCTGCAGAGAGCAGCAATAATTTATTAGAGTTTATTACTATTGTAGTCATCGTTTTAAAAGAAAAGAATTGCATCTAGTAGTTCCCCCTTCCTTTGTATAATTAAATTACTGTTACCCTCAACTATTGCCTGCTCTGCTACCTAAGAATGTCCTTCCTGTCACAAATTCTCTCCAAAGAGCACCATAAAATAAAGATTAACTGATGTACGGATAACCATTGTGAGTGGGCAGGGAGGGGTTTAACAAAACAGAGTGGGGGAAAATGCTGCCTCTACAGCAATATGTGGTCTTTAAATCTAGTCAATAAATACTTAAGAGAAATGGAAAGAAATTAAAAATAAAAACTAATGTTTGTAATCACCACTGGGTACACCAAGAGATATGCCTGAAAACAGGGGTGTGGAACAATTTGTATAGTGGGAGTGCTGAGAGCCATTGAACCCAACTGTAAACTCTGTGTGTGATGGAAACCACTTCAAGCCAGGGGGTGCTGCGGCACCCCTAGTTCCAGCACCTATGCCTGATAATGTTCTTTGTAAGAATGAATGATTAAATGGATTGGCAAAAACTGTAAAGTCTGAGGGAAATGTTCTGCTATATTTATCCAGGATGGATGTCACAATTACTGCCGTTGGGCCCTTGACAGGGATACTCAAAAAACACTAAGTGAAGCAGTGTTGCCTAGTGGATGAGGCACTGACCCAGGAGACGACTGAACTGCTGCTGTGTGACCTTGGACAAGTCACATTCCATCTTTGCCTCTGTCTCCCCTCCTACTGTCTGTCTTATCTATTTAGTTGTAACACTGTCTTTTCATGTGTGTGTATTACAAACATGCTAGTACAAGGGGTTGTAGACACTAATGTAATACAAATAATTAAGAACCATTTTCTGAGTTAAACTAGAGAAGTCTTAGAAGAGGGTAAGTAGAACTACAGGAGAAAAAGATAGCAAAGCTTATACATCTAGGTAAGTATTTTTAGCTTACAGGAAAACTTTCCTTTGGGATTAAAATGTGACCTTTGGGACAACAATGCCCTCTCTCTGTGACTTCAGACGTTATATCCCACTACAAGTCACTTTTCAACCTTCTGGACAACAATTTTTTCCACTGTTATTTTCCACTGCAGTCAGATGTGTGTGTGTGTGTATGTGCGCGTGCACACCGGCCCTTATAAAGCAACACAAAATATAATTAGGGGTTCGTTTTTATTTTAATGAATAGGCAGGTGAATCAAGTCTGAGTATCAGGTGACTTAGTTCTTTCTAAACATTTGTTAAGTATAATTTTAATTCCTGCTTTTTCATACAAAGTCAGGCGATTTCTATAGAACCATTCAGCTCAATATTCCCTGAATAGCGGCAAAAATAATGTTCAGAAAGTTTAACTGTGAAAACTTGTGAGTGGAACAAAACACACAGCTTCCCCCTTATGACAGTTATTATGGTCTCCTGTGGCTTGGGAGGTGAGGGATAGGGAACAAATTGTCGGGTTTTTTTGTTGTTGTTTTTTCTTTTGTTTTGTTTTAATAATGCACGAGTAAACAGGGTAGAAGTAGAAATGCATTTGCAATAAGGATTTATGATGTCGTTTGGAGCCGACTGCTTTAAATTTGCGCGCTGTAGCTTGAAGCGTTGCACAAACTCTTGGTCTGCTGACTGCCTCCCTATCTCTGAAACCCAAGCCCACAGAGAGTGATTTGGAAAGCCGTTTTCTCAGCCTTCTCTCTCTCTCTCTCTCTCTCTCTCTCTTTCTGTTTTGCGGGGTACTTGCTTTTGGTGCTTTTTGTTTTTTAAACAAGGCGTGCACATAAAAAAAATCACATAGCATTTTTAATCAACACGTATTTACTTCCAGGACCCTATGATCCTCTATTGATTCCCATTAAAATGCTTTTCTTTTTCTTTGCCCCCTCTGCCGATCGAATTTCAGATCAGCCAGGATATGCAACTAACCTTCCGGCACAACTGAACCCAACTGACTCAGAGAGATCAAAAGGCTTGATGCATTCATTAAAATTTAGCACAGCCTAGGCAGGATCTTTAATGCCGCCTCTCCTTTTGCATTTGCAATTAAAGTGTGTGTGTGGGGGTTCTTATTGTTTTATTTTTATTTTTTGCAAATGTTCTTGCTTTTGATTTGCAACGGGGAGGGGGGAGTTGGAAGGGGGGGAACGAGAACAAAAGAGACAGATCTTTTTACCCAAGGATGACGTCAGTTTGATTTTACTGACAACTATTGATGCATGTGGAGCAATTGCAGGCAGATCCCCACCCCCTGCCTCTTGGCACTTTGAAGGGGAAACAATAATGTTAACAGTGCGAAATATGCATCGTTGCAAATCTTGGGGCTTAAACACTTAACTTGATCAACTCCTGGTCACTTTGCAAGGGTTTTTAAATGCTTATTTTCTCTATGATCTTTATTAGGGCGGAAAACAAGCAGCAGAGGGAGGGAGCTGGAACAGCTAATAGGCACAGAGCAGAGAGAAGGCTTCAACCTAGGAATGTTGTTCATTACACCAGGCTAGGAGAGGACACAGTAAGAGAAAATAGTCCCTGTTTTCCAGCTCCCACAGGGTGCCCTCCTTCCCCTTTTGACTGCCAGGAATGTTTTTGAGATGCACTGGGTCTGGGGGAGCGCTCTGGACTTTTTGGAGGGGAGGGGATGAGTGGGTGCTGAGTCCTCCTAGCTCGCTTGGTCTGTGCATGTGAGTTAATGGTGTAAGGATCCACTGATCCTGTGATTGCGTGCGATTCTGCCTCACTCACTCTCCGGGCTGCAGCAGAGAAATAGATTGAACTGGAGGAGCAGCCCGGCAATGCGCAAAGCCCGGGCTGGATAGCGCTGGCACACGGAGTGCAGGACTGGGCTGCTCTGTTCTCTGGGAGTGAAGTGGGGGAATTACTTTCTTACGTTAAACTTTTTCACTGACTTTAAGGAGAGGCGGGTAAGAGGAGAGCTTAGTTTTTAAAAAGAAAACGAACCCAAGTAGGTTAAAATCGGTAACAAATTGTGCCTCCCACTGCAAACCCACACCAGCTTCAAGAAGTGAGCACTTACTCAGAGCCAGGGACTTTTCCTGTTAATTCCTTCATACTCAGCACTCGAGCAGGGATTACACTCCCTCTGCCTGCTGAAGGTAAAGTAATTGACAGCTCTGTGTTCACTGGCCTTCCCCCTTGCCAAGGATGCTCTGAGCATACCAAAAATGGTGCTAAACCCTCTTAAACATTTGGTTTTAAACACAGTCAGATGGTCTGTCTTTATCCATATATACTGCACTTGTTAAAAGACATCTAATGGTAGGAAAGGCAGTGCTGTCTAATAGTGAGAGCACAGGACCAGAATAGGTGCGTTCTATTCCCACTATGTCACTGACTGACTGGCTGTGTGACTTTGGGCAAGTCATATCATCCCTCTGTTCCCTATCTACCCCATCTGTAAAGCTGCGATCATTTTACCCACCTGCTCAAATTGCTTTAAGACCCTTGGCTTAAAGATGCAATGTAAATTCCAAAAACGATACATATCTCTCTAGAGAGAGAGAACACAGACATTCCGATTTGGATACCATGAACCATGTCTTTTTACAAATGGTATAAAAGATTTGAACTCCCACTGACTTCAAATAAGATCACTCAGCATTTCTCAGGATCAGACCTTTCGTGCTTGTAAGAGGTACCGGCCTGACAACTCTGGAGACAGAAGTCTGTACTGATCCCCGGAACAGATACAGCATGGCAGTTAGTAGTGCAAGCAATCCCACTGTCTTGCCACTCTGCCTCATGTTCAGACATTACCTGGAGGAATTTCCTCCAGGAATGAAGGTTAGTTCAGTGTTTGCCCTTTTAAGCCCTGGATTCCTTATGTAGAATGCAAACAAGCATTCCAGTTAATGCCATTGAGTTTTGTGACATGGACTTTGTCTACAGGAAACTGGAGCTAAACTACTACAGCCATGATCCTGCAAAGACTTGGGCATATATATATATGTCTCTGCAGTGTTGAGTGGTCTGCCTGATTTCACCATAAGTTAGCAAATGGGCTTGAGGTGGTAGCCAGTTTCAGTCACTACTACCCTATGCTGGATCTGAATTAGAAACATAGGATATGGAACCTTCACCTATATTACCACTCACCTGAGCCTTTCAGTTGCTTATGTACACATGCCTTCAGTTGTGCAACATTTCCTACATGAATTGACAAGTATATGCCTTGCCGGCTGTTTTAGTATTTTTCACAGCTAACATGTGGTTCATCTTGGATCACGTGTGTCAGTGATTTAGGCAAGGATGAATTTTACTAATTATAAAGAAACTTTATTTGTCCTAATTTTCATAAGCCGTGTTGCCACCTCTCATGATTTTATTGTGATTCTCATCATATTTGGTGATTTGGATTTTGTGTTTTTTTTCAAGCCTCAGCTCCTGGAGTAAAGTGATTATCATGTGAGTATCTCAGCTTTCATTTAAAAGAAAAAAGTATGTTTCTAGATCTCATGGTTGCAGGAAAAAACTTGAAAATATGACAAGTGTAATCTATGACTCAGAAATTAAAAAGAACCCCAAATGTATTATGATTTTTTTAAATCTCTTTTTTTGATGCCTGACTCATGATGGGGTTGGCAATATTGCAGAGGAGATGGGCACAAACAGACTTGCACAATTTAAAGAAGTCCTTGTTTTGCTCCCTATAAAGATGCGACTGATGTATTTTTAGGGCTAACCAAACTACAACTATGTCCTAAATAATATAAGGAAGGTTATGACTGTCTTTACTAAATTATTCTTCCCTGCAGCAGCCCCCTGCCCCTTTTTTGCATAAGGTAGATGTGGTTTTGACCTTTTTGTGCTTCCAAATAGTCATTTTGTTGCTAAATTATATGTACCGGTATTTTATCCAAATTATTGCATTTATGCAAAACATATTTTACAATATTTACAGGCCAGTGTTTTGATAGAAGAATGTGTTGTAAAGGAGAGACCCCATTTTCCCTTGCTATTTGCAATAGGCTTCAGCCCTTTCAACTGTTTGCAGTAGGGGAGATCTCCAGGAACTTTTTGACCTCTGTGTTTCTCAGAGACATCCATGCAGAATATGCTGCTGCTGTTCTGCTCACTGTGTGCAAGAGGAGACGGCTGTTTAAACAGGTAAATTCTGTGTTTATTCTTAGTTCCCTGTCATCATTGTATAACCTGTTATATATTTCCATCTGCAATTCTATCTCTTTTGAATGAATTCTCCCTATTTTTACTATGCGAGCATGTCCATCCCTTATAATGCTGTCTCCTCAGTCTTGCTGTCACAGCCAGAGCAAAGATCCCCCTCCCCTACCCCCCATCTTTCAGCATTTGGTAGCGATGGAGAGGGAGGATGTTCTTATATTGTAGGCTTGCACTGCTGACATAAGCAGTTTGAAGCATCTGTCTGTTGACCACCTGGAGCGCTCTGCCATTGCATTCATATTTCCCACTCTCTTGCACCTCCTTGTTTAGCTGTTTGCAATTTCTTCTTTTTAACAGGTCAGCTAGTTTTATGGTAGGAGTTCACTCCCTTGCTGCCATAGCAGCAATTTCCAAAGATGCAACGTTTGAGTCCTGTGAGTTTTTCAGGAATTCTGTTCCATTTCAGAGCTCTCCTACTGCAGCCCTACTTTTCAGAGACTTTGTCCACACTGGGATAAAGTATTGTGTTAGAAAACATGTTAACTAACCCAGTGTTAAACGAGGATTTGCCCTTAGCATGGATAAGAACCGCTATGCTTAAAAAGGGGAGGTTGCTTTTAAATATTTTGCTTTTTTTTTTTAAGAGCTTGAGCTCTACAGATAAAAAACCAAAGCCCAAAAAAGAGAGGGCTGGAGTTCATTTTATTTGTACTTAAAAGGAATTCTGTCATGTTAAAGGGTCATAATATTAAATAAATGTCTTTACAAATAACACCGTGTTAACATTGAAGGAATTTGTTAAGATGTAATGTCCTTTTCACTCTTTAGGGTGCCTATTTACCTTTTTACTGAAGTTGTAGGCTTGACCCAAAACTCCATATCTGAACACCGAAGAACGTTGGGAGGTTTTCATACCGATTCAGCCTCTTTGGTTGCTGAACCCTCACTCATTAATTAGCCAAACCAAAGTCTCCAGTTCTGTTCTCCAGTTTTGGAAAAGTCCAGATGTGGATCTGAAATTTTATTTGTACGTTTTAACATTATTTAAGATTTCATAAGTTATTATGAGAAATAGTACATGAGATAAAGCACGCACAGCAGTACAACTAAAACATCTTGGACGAAAGAGATCTTGCAGAAGGGTGGGGGGAATATAGCTTCTTAAGGCCTCATCCTGTACCTATTGAAGCCAATGACAAAACTTCCATTAACTTCAGTGGTGCAAGATCAGGGACTAAATCATTAACCAAATGTTAAATCTGAAGGTTCTAATAACTTAGACTCACAGCAGAATATATCAAACACTGTGTGTATGTATTTCCCACAATTCCCAAACTGTGAGGGTTGGGCCATATCTCTATTTTGAGTTTCTCTTGGGTTGGACTATAAAAAGACATTCGTGAGTTTCACTTATTTCTAATCTATATCCTGCTCAGATTCTCATGCAATAGCATAATCTGCAGAATCTGTTTTATAGACACTACAGGGGACAATTTATTTCTTAACAAAAATTGTTTCCATTAGAATTTTTTTTAATGGAAGCATTTCTATTATATTTAGGTTCTGTAATGACTTATTTGATGCAGAACCTACAATTTGGGCCATACTTCAAATATGTTTAAAGAAGGCAGATTATCAAACATGTCTCTAGCTGTTAGAAGTAAGAGACTTTTTCCCTTTCATTCAGATTTCTAAAACACCAACTTATTCATGTACAGCCAATGTAATGCCCACTATAAAAGCCAATATTATGGCTGTCTTATTGTCTGGAAGGATAGTGATGTGGCTCATACTGATTCTATCTGGAATAACCAATTATATGTTGGGTTTTTATTATTTTAAATAATAAAGAGGCTCTGTTTCTTACTATTTCAAATTTCAACTAACTTTCAGTTTCCATAAATCTCATTATCTTCATCAGCTCATTCACCTTTCATGAGAAAAACAAAGCTAAACCCAGTTTTTATTTTATAAAAATCAGAAGATGTTATAATTGGCACATCTTATATTTAGCCAATACTGTGAAATTTATCTTTTAGTCTGTAATTTTCTCTGCTCAGGATCATCATTCTAGAACACATGGGTAGGTCCTTCTTTGCCTTAAAGGAGAAGGATCCACCGATGTGTACTAGACTGCCAGACATGATCTTGAAGGAGAAAATACCTTTTAAGGTCTCTCCAATAGCTGTAACTGGCTGTGGTGTACACAAGTCATTTCTGGTTTAAATAGTATGTTTTTGTACATCATGGCCTTTAGCAGTACTTGAATATCAGCCGTGATTCAGTGGAAGTATAAATAACTTCAATTCAAAGAAATGGGATGTCGTAATAACAGGCCAAATTGTAAGTGTTGTCAGCGCCTACATTTTCACTTTATTGATTTACTCTGTGTAATGTGATGCTCCTTAATTTAAGTCTTCCATGCAGATGTCATATTGGGTTAATTGCAAAAGCAACTGGATTTGATAATAAATATAGCACTAACATTCATTGATTCCTGGGATTGTGCGCATGTACATACAGTAAGCATGGTGTTATGGTTCTTGCTGTTAAGGGGTGAGTAAGTCCCTTGCTGAGAGTGTAAATTTAAGCTGCCCAAGGGTGAGCTTTACCTTACATGCCAGTTTAGATTGATACTATAATTCTTTATAGCAGGGGTGGCCAACCTGAGCCTGAGAAGGAGCCAGAATTTACCAATGTACATTGCCAAAGAGTCACCGTAATACATCAGCAGTCCCCCATCTGCTCCCCCACCACGCTCCCAGCGCCTCCCACCCACAGGCAGCCCTGCCAATCAGCACCTCCCCATCCCCGCACCTCCTGATCAGCTGTTTCGTGGCGTGCAGGAGGCTCTGGGGGGGGGAGGAGCGAGGACACTGCAGGCTCAGGGGAGGGGGCAGGCCCTGTGGCAGAGCCAGGGGTTGAGCAGTGAGCACCCCCAGGCACATTGGAAAGTTGGCGCCTGTAGCTCCAGCCCCAGAGTCAGTGCCTATACAAGGAGCCTCATATTAACTTCTGAAGAGCCGCATGTGGCTCCGGAGCCACAGGTTGGCCACCCCGCTTTATAGGGCTGGAACATGATTGGCTGTAAAGGGGTTTTCCTTGTACCTGAGTTTTAGAAGAGCATAGTTTTGTGTTGAATTAACTGCATGCTGTTAGAATCAGTACCAATGTAAATACAGAATGGTGGCTTCATGTTGTCCATTATGTCATGCACTATTTCACAGTTGTTGAAATCATTTCATTTTTAATTGGGTTGCTTTGGCTTTGTCAGTCTACCAGCTAAGAATGAGAGAAACTCACAACTACTGAAAATGAAAAACTCACAACTACTCCAAATACTTTTTGACAGACAGAATTCAGTAACACTGATTAATTCCTGCTAACACAATACAAAAGTTGTTTGCTATTTCCCTTTGCTTCTGCTGCTCATAGTTATATCAGTAAGTTATTTGAACATATGCCTGTCTAAATCAGAGGGAGAGAGTAAACTGTGGAGAGAAGAGGGAAGGGAGGGGACTCTAATGAAGGAAGAGGACTTAAAAAGATGGGAAAGAATAGTTATCAAGGAAAGAAGGAAAGGCTATCATGAGATCAGTTAGGAAGTAGAAAAGGGGACTTTGGAGAACAGAAGGTTAGAGGATAGAGAGGAAAAAAGAAAAGGAATAGTATAGGGGAGACAAGAACTGGAGGAAGAGGAAAATAAGCAGAGTAAGAAAGAAAAGAAAATGGGAAAGTAAGTATGGAAGAAAAAGAAAAAACAATATACTAGAAGTGTCCTTCATTTCTTGTAAGAATATGTTACGCTGAGCTGTAATTCTCCGTGTTTGGCTCATACCTCAGAAGTGCACCTCTGTTTAATGAGTTTCCTCCTTTCATTCTGTCACCTGGATCACTCTTGGATAGGATGAGGCCTCCAGAGGTCACTATGGAGAATTGGTTTCCAATAAAGCGCCCCCATATATGGAATCTTGAAGCACTCACACACAATACAGAATACAATGAAAACTGATGCCACCAAATGAGTTTAGCTTCCCTTCCACTTTTTGTATTGTTTGCTTTCCCAGAATCTTTTAATCAAGCTTGGATATCTTTCTGAAAAATCTGCTCTAGGAATTTTTGGGAGGGAGTTCTATGGCCTGTGTTACACAGGAGGTCAGAGTAGATGATCACAATGGGCCCTTCTGGCCTTGGAACCTGTGCTTCTGTATAAGGATTTTTTTTTTTCAGTATTAGATCAAACATACAACTTGAAAAAGTATCCTGAAAAAATACAATTAGATAGTGAGATAGAAAGAACACCACATTATAAAAACTAATTGTTCTGTATGAGTGTAAGCCCAGGTGTAGCCCTTCCTATATTATAAAGAATTATATGAGTGGTGTGGTCAGAGGTGTTTGGCATTGAATTTGGCTTAGTGCAAGGGAACA
This sequence comes from Trachemys scripta elegans, assembly GCF_013100865.1. Classification (NCBI taxonomy): domain Eukaryota; kingdom Metazoa; phylum Chordata; order Testudines; family Emydidae; genus Trachemys; species Trachemys scripta. The sequence continues at coordinate 89,485,877 of NC_048300.1, read as the reverse complement.
GTAGTAATGTGAGAGGAGGGAAAAGGGAGGAAGCAGGCAGATATAGTCTTGTTAATAGTTTTCTGAATTGGCTATGCAGTGAGGATGGTGCTGCTGAGATGTGAGGGGTTGGATGAAAACCCACTGGATTTTAAATAGAGCTGTGGAGATACAGTACTGACTTGAAAGGGGAGAGCAAGACATTTTCTGTATGACTTTAAAAAAATCCATATTATACTTCCAATATAATAATGATAATGAGAGGAGTGCTCCATTTCCCTAGCAATGATCTAGTTCTCCTTGCCCTTCTGGTTTAGCCACTTTGGGGCTATTTGCTATGTAAAACAGGACACCTCCTATGCCATCATTCCCTAAACATAATACTTTGCTTCTAATCTCCCACTCTATGAGGCAATACATTTTGATGACAGAAACACTGAAGTATGAACTTTAAATATAAACTAATGGAAGGAGTAAGTATATTGAGACAGAGACATCTGCAATAATGACAAATAAAGACTATCTGACATATTTAAACATTCCTATTTCAAAAGCGTAACAGAGTGTAAAAGATCACCTTCTACTAGCCCCATCGGTAGTATTTTTAGCAATTAGTATTTTTGCCTCTCCTTTTTTTCATAAACCAGGAGGGCAGAATTGTATGGAGAAGAAAAAAATTTCAGCCATAAGTTAGGACTAAAATTCGGAAGTGTTTCATTTACAGGGCAGTCTCCCTGCCCCCGAATTGTCACCTTTAGAATTTGAGTGCTTGGTTCAGCCGGTTCTTAAATTCAAAGGAATTCTCAGGGTGAGCAGTGCTGAAGTTGTGAAGTTTTAGCCCTTTCTGGAGGCACCCAACCTGTCTGGGTGCTCTGACGCTAACTGCATGCTGAGGCTCAGAGGTTTTCAAAAATCTTATTAGATTATGCTGCTGATCTACTGCTGTGCCTAATTGTTGCCAAATGCAAAAGTGTTCCCACATTGTTCTTGGACCCAGTCACTCAGCAGGAAGATTTGCAGGGCTTATTCAGTGACAGTTGGGGAACTCGAAGAACCAACACAGACTCAGGAAATATACAAGATGTTACAACTGCAAATACTTTTTGGATGCACATGGACAATTCATCACATCAGTCATATTAAGCCTGCTGAGAAGAGTTGCAGGAGAAGAGTTGCAGGAGAGGACTCTCAACATATAAGGAGCTATTGCAGCAGATTTTAACCCATTTGAATTAAAAATGAAAGACCACATCAGTAAACATCCATGGCACCTGCATTATAGACCCCCTGAACATGGTATTGAACCAGGGGAAATACTCACCTGCAGTGTGGTAAGTTAGTCTCTGCGATCTGCCGGGGGATAGGTGGTGCTCTCTATGAGATAGACAAGACAGTTTCCACTTAATGCAAGCACATAGACACCTGGACAGCAATAACCAGGGCGGACACCTGCAGAGAACTTTGCTCAGTGTTCCCCTGTCCATAAGAAATCAACTGTGCTATTTACAATGAGCTACCCAGTCATAAGTGCTGTGGAGTTGTTTAAGAAGTTGTGACAGTCCACGTCACGGCAGAATTCTAGCACAGTGCTAGCTTTAATGGGAGCACAAGAAGGACTCTTATCATTGCCATGAAAGATCTGCTGGCCTTCAGGATGTATCAGAAATTTGCTTATCACAGCAGCGAAGACTGGACTAAGAACTGCCACACACCCAGGAATAGCAGCCATTGGCAGAGAACAGTGCCCAGGGAACTTTATGTTGAAAATGCATTCAGATTGCTCCTTTAAAAAAGGGCTGCTAAAGAAATGATCTGTAAAAGCTGCTTCTTTTAAGAAACTAGTCCATAGTCTGCTTATGAATATGGAATCCCTTTACATAGGGAGCAGGGACATTATTCAAAGATGGAGAGTAGACTGTCTACTCCACCAATGGAAGGGGGTAGAGTAGTGAGTGGCGAGAAACAGGGCTTTTTATTGGCTGTTTGTAAATCATCCAAAATGGAGACCTCTTGATTTTGGGGGTTAGTGGCCTAGAGAGCAAACATGTTTTGTGGTGCCTCATCACAGAATGCCTCAGGGCTCAGATTTACCCCCAGAGCTCCATGCCAGATAATTCCATTGCTGTCCCTAACACTATCCCTATTGTGCTCAACAGGGCAGGTTGTGTGGTGATAGCACAGTAAGAGATCTTACTCTTCCTGCTGAATGTCACATACCTGCCTGTCAGAAGCCCCCATGTTGCTCTTGAAAGGGCTGAGACACAATTGCCCCTCATTAAGCTGGTGCATGAGACCATATTATACCACTGATAACCTTTTTCAAATGAGAAGACAGCTCAGATAGTGGCCACTGCTCCGGGGCATGCAAACATAATCACCACTGAAGATACGCTGCCAGTGCTACTGTGTCCTGGCTGCTCAGCTAGGGGAAAGGCACTGAAATATGTATGGTATTTTTAAAGCTAGATATGCAAATACTTCTGGAGTGCCATCCTGCACAGTTCTGCTCTCATTAACCCGATTTGCATATGTAAATGCCTATTGCCATATAATAATGAGGTCTGCTCATGCAGAGGTGCACAGCATACAAAGGGAGGATTTACAGTGACAATCTGAGTGTTTTGGTTAAGGCAGCTGGTGCAGTGGCAGGAACAAGACCAGGGCAAGGCCTACAGCTTGGGGGTAGGAGCAGGATCCAGTGGTAACACTGGGAATGGCAGGCAAAAAGAAACTCTAGTTTTACAGATTCTTGGTGTTGCAGGTAACTCTACATAATAATGAACTGCTGACTCCCAGTCCCAAAGAGCTCTGCAGCCCAAGCATACCAGTTGTGGCACCAGATCCCTAGCAAGATCAATGCAGTAGAGATGGGGGCATCTGAAGGGCATTAACAGAAAGGAAGAGACCTGTGGCACAGAGCTATACAGAAGATGGCCTGACACCTGGCAACCCTGCTAGAACAGCAACCCAATGACCTTGTATTCACTGCACAGGATAAAGCACCCACTCGGGGCATCCCTTTGTTCAACATCTGTGCACCCCAGCAATGGACAGACAGACAGCAAATTAGTAACCCCCCTTCATTCAGTACCACTGCTCTGGACAGACAAGTCCCCACATCAATAATCTCTTTCAGGGCCCCCATGCTGATGGCTCATTCATCCAGTGTGGACATTGCTCACCATGAAATGCCGCTTGACTCCCCATTAAGCAGTCTCAGCACTGACATGTTGTAGTGACCCAACCCTCACCCTGCATGTGTTAGATTTATGAGGCCAAAATCCCAATTGTGTCACTATTGCTCTTTGATACTGAGCTGTTTGAAGAGACATGACTCTTCATCTCCTCAAAAAGAAGAACAGGAGTACTTGTGGCACCTTAGAGACTAACAAATTTATTAGAGCATAAGCTTTCGTGGACTACAGCCCAGTTCTTCGGATGCATCCGAAGAAGTGGGCTGTAGT